>NC_053416.1:19413209-19713209 GCF_016859285.1 Xiphias gladius | reverse complement strand
TTGTTAAATGGTCGGTTCACCAAAATTACAAAATATTTTTCAGTGCTGGCACCCCAAAAACAGAATTCTATTGTCCTCCATTGTAATGGGGCAGAGGCAGACATTTCAGAGACAGATATCTCAAAACATGAGCATATAAAACCAAAACTGTCTGCATGGCTACATACCACAGCAAGTGAGGAAATATCTATTTCAATAAGTCAAGTGACTCTATGGTAAAAATGAATGAACTAATACCATGGACATGGTCCAACACAAGTACAGTACACTCTGCATGTTATCACCTGAAGAAACACAATTCAATTTGCTCAAACTAGAAGTGTTTGTGACCAGTGAAGTCAAAGGGCTAATCAAACAGATAGGATTTCATTCATATCTGCAAGTAAGCAGTGGATACCGTCATCCTTTGCCCTCTCCCCTATTTCTTCCTCTCTATCCCTTCCCACTACCGAACACTCCCTCCACCCCCCATGGCAATGTGAGGCAGGCAACAGTATCTGCTCTATTAGGGAACCTCTAGAGATATAGGCCTTCTCAGTATGCAGCAGAGCTAGAGACGGTAAAACACATACACACGCATGCATGCACACACCTCAGGTCTGAGATAATCAATGCCAACAGAGGAGCAGCAGATAGAGAGGTTGGAAAGAGGCACACCCAGGGCCAAGGTCTACTCAAACACACAAAACCCAGAGAGAAAATATACTTAGACGAGAAAAGGCAATATGACTGCCTTGACCCAAAATATTTACAATTCTTTTGTCTGTCTACAGTATATTTCATATCAATCCTTCAGACTTTATAGTTTATGTATTGTAGATCAGCTTATTAAAATGTTAACACATGCAGGAAAAGGGACACTGTGCATTTGAGATAAAAAAAAAGACCAAAGAGCAAAGAAAGAACTAGAAAGGTGCTCAGAGAGCACAGACCTCAGCCAAGGCCACTGTCAAACGACAAAAATGAGATGGGTTCCTCCCTGGCCGACGTCTCATCTCTCCACCAAATTTGGTGCAAATCGGTTCAGTTCTTTTTCCATAAATCTGCTAACAAACAAACCATAAAAAAGACACGGGTGAAAACATAACCTCCTTGGTGAAAAAAATAAAAATGACAAAGCTACAGGTGAATAAATGCATGAAAACAATGCATGAAAACTTCTAATTAAATTGGATACAGTATAATGTCTCAGTCTGTCCTTGATATGCTTTTTGGCTTATTTTTTTGCAGTAAACATGCTGAAAGAAATGCATGCCAACAAAAACACCACATGGTTTTGGCATAGTCTATTTATAAATGGCACTTTGCATGAGACAGAGAGAATAGGTGACAGCGAGAAAGACATCAGACTGACAATGCTCCTACATCACACTCACTGTCTCTACACATGCTGTCAATAAACCTCAAGGAAAAACCGACAGGATGTGCAGGTGAACGATGGCTATTTGAGTAAAAACGTCCTCGTCTGTCAGTGAGGACAACCCGTTACTGAGCCAACTTGTCAATTAAACAACTATTCCTTGTGAGAAGCATTTCACACTCGAAGTAGAGAGTGGACTGTTTGTGGTGGATGGGTATGTATGTTTTATTGCCTGTCAACATTTTGGTGCAAGACCTTCAGCAAGACATTTCTCATGGGAGATATGACATGCACATATTTGATAGCAGGCCATGGGAAAGGGCTTGTACCAGAACTTTAGCTAGCAGTAAAATAGACAGCAAGTGAATGTTGGCTGCAAGAACTTTCACTTGTTTTTCACGAGTGTCTCAGTGGTGATTTGGAGTGCTCTATGCAACATGATTTAGCCAGTGAGAACAATTTATTTAATGCTTAGAAAAAATGGACACAAACACATACAGCACACTGAAAATCATTCAGATTTTAAATTCGTTGAGGCCATTGCACAACTTTAAATGCCCACAGTACCAAATTAGATGAGGGAGATTTGTAGCAATCAAAGTACCTGATCAGTCCAATTATTAGTCCAGCTATGAAACCTGGCTCACTTCCCTCACTCCAAATGAATTCAGTGAGCCTATAATTAGGCAGCTCTGCTTGGATACCACTGGGATAATGTTTAGGAACGGCGCCTGGAATCTCCTCATTATCAGTCTTAATCTTTCATGAGAAGATGCAGTATCACGCCCGTATCACATTCCGAGAAACTCAAGACCCAAAAGCGCAACAAAGTCAGTGATGAAGGTAAAGATTCTTTACTACAATGTTCAAAACAAGGCAAACAGTCAGGAACAGGAATCATGCAGGTATAGAAACTAAGGTCTGGAGAACTTGGCAACGATTATGGAGACAATCCGACAACTGGTGAGTGGAAACAGGGAGGCATATATACACAGTGGATGATTAGGTAAATGGGAACAGATGTGTGCAGGAACAGAACAGCCAGCAGGTGGGAAACCAGGCAGAGGGGAGTGACTGGGTCCGAAATGACATGAGAGTTAGCGCTCTCTCCTGGAGGGGCTTGATCCAAGAAACATGGAAGGTGTTCTGGATCCTCATAGAAGGTGGTAGGTGGAGACGGACAGCCACTGGGTTGGTGACCTTGGAGAAGGGGAACGGACCCACAAAATGAGGAGCCAGCTTATGGGACTCCACCCTCAACGGCAAATCCCTTGTAGTCGGCCACACCTTTTGCCCCGGAAGGTAGGATAGTGTTCGAACGTTCTGGTTGCCCACCAGAAATTGTGCCTCAGCAACCCCAATAAGTGGGGTAAGCCTGGATGACAAGGCAACAGGAGTGCCCACGCTGCAGAACCTGGGAGCAAAGAGAGACTGGGACATACAGGCAGTAATCCGGACATTCACTTGGACCAGGGTTGTTAATTAGAGCCTGCCTCGCCTTGCTCTCAATCTCCCAGGCGATGGCTCCAATGATACAGGTGGGATTTAAGGTAGGATCCCCCCTGGTTCTGTGGTATTCTCCCCTCTTTGGAACTGCCGGGAGAGGGCAGCAGGTTTTACTTTGTTCAAAACTGAGGAATAGGACAGAGTTAAGATAAAGTGGTTAAAGAACAACGCCCAGCGAGCCTGATGACAGTTCAGCCGTTCGGCCATGGAGACGAACTCAAGGTTCTTATGTTCTGTCCAGACCACAAATGGTTGCTCTGCCCCCTCCATCCAGTGTCTTAACTCTTCCAATGCCAGATTGAATGCCAGCTACTCCCAGTTCCCAATGGCGAAGTTGTGTTCCACTGGGGTAAGCCTGGGGGAGAAAAGGGCACAATGATGCACCTTATGATTGGACCCATGTCTGATGTGTCAACCTCCAAAAGGAACTGCTTAAATGGAGCCTGAAGAGAGAGAATAGGAGCAGAAGAGAAAAGACACTCGAGCCAGTCGAAGATCGTATGAGAAGACGGGGACAAGAAGAATGTCATGTGAACTGAGGTGTGGGCAGTGAGTGGGGTGGCCAGGGTTCTGGAGTTCCTGATGAAATGCCTGTAGAAGCTGGCGAACCCCAGGAACAGTTGGTGATGTTTGCAAGGGCTTGGTACCAGACAATCAGAGAAAGCCCCATCTGGATCCATCTGGTTGTGACCTGCCTTTAGAACAAACCCGAGAAAAGACACTTGGGAGACATGGAACTCACATTTGTCAGTTTTGACAAAGAGCCAATTCTCCAACAGCCTCAGCAAAACCTGCCAGACATGTTCAACATATTCCTGGAGGATTTGTAGAAGATTGGGATATTATCTAGATACAAGAAATTTGACTTATTCCACATGTCACGTAACACATCATACACCAGGGCCTGAAACACAACAGGAGCGTTAGTCAGTCCAAATTGCATCACTAAATACTCATAATGTCCACTGGGGGTGTTTAAGGTAGTCTTCCACTCATCCCCCTCCCTTATATGCATCAAATGGTAAGCGTTTCTGAGGTCCAGCCTGGTGAACACATTTGCCCCTTGTAAGAGTTCAAAAGCAGAAGAGATGAATGGGCTGGGGTACCTGCTTTTGATGGTGATGTTGTTGAGGCCCAATTAATCACTACATGGCCGGAGTGATTTGTCCTTCTTGTCGGCAAAAACAAAAACAAAAACAAAACAAAAAAAACATGCCAAGGCAGGGGAAAGGGATGGTTGACTGATGCCCACCGCCAGGGACTCACTGATGTATTTTTCCATGGCCTGGGTCTCAGGAACCAAGAGAGAGTAAAGGCGCCTTTTGGGAGGTTATATCCCTGGCAGTAAGTCAATGGCACAGTCATAAGGCTGGTGCAATGGTAGAGAAGTGGCTCATGCCTGGTTTAATACCTCCCTCAGATCCAAGTACTCCGAGGGGACTTTGGATATGTCTGGGAAGTTGAAAGTACCACTGGAGACAGGGGACATACAAGACTTAAGGCAAATAGCTTGACAGTAATCACTCCAATCAGATATAACCCCATTAGTCCAGTCTCTGTGTGGTTTATGGCGGACCAGCCATGAATATCACAGAATTTTGGGATAGAGTTGGGGAGAGTTAATGATATGAAACAAGACTGTCTCAGGATGATTACCTAACATGCCTAGATGGAATTGAGCTGAGTGGTGAGTGACTGAAGCCAGCAGGTGCCCATCCAAAATGCTGGCCCACACAGGAGCATTCAGGGCAACTGTCGGAATGTTCAACTGCATGGCAAGAAGGGCATCCAAAAAGTTCTCATCGGTCCCATAGTTAATGAAAACTGCCAAAGAGTGAACCTGATTTGCTAGGTAAAACTGAGTACACAGCAGGAGTCTGGAGGGCTGTCCAGGGGAAGCACCTCAACCCAACAGTGCCCTCTGAATTACTGGCAGGTCTGCCCTTTAATCAGACAGGAAGAGACGAATTGTCCAGTCTGTTGACAATACATACATGTGTTCTCCCTGCAGCGGCACTGTCTCTCCTCCACAGATAGTCACATCAATCCCAACTGCATTGGCTCCTCCATGTCGCTAGGGGGGCTCGATGCACTTGACAGGGCTAGGGATGCAGCTACTGGGACCATGGATGCCGGAGGAGAATTAGCAGGGGTATAGTTTTTCCAGGTCTATGTTCTTATCTCCTTTTTCTTAACCGTATATCAATGCAGCAAAGAGATCCGCCAATGTACAGATGGGTTATTTTTGCTTCTACTCCGCTGTTCCCCATAACTTGGTTCACCAAGACAGCAGGGGAATGATGAACAGCACCTTGGCACATTTGGTGGAGACGGATGATGGCTGGAGCTCGAACACCAGGGAGCAGTGGATCAGGAGTGGGAGACACCCCCCCCAATTCCGCAGAATACCACTCAGGTGTTGCCTTACGAGGCTCGCTGGTTGGCGCCGTCTGAAGTGAGGCCAGAGGTGCTGTAGTAGATGTGAGGAAGCGACACTGGACCCACTCATTCATCCAGTCATGTTGACACAAGATGTCCTGGATTTGGCTCGCCATGAAATTGAGTTGAAGCTCATGGTGGTGCAGGGCATCCGCTTGAGCCCACAAGTCTCTGGTCGTCAGTGACCATACTGTTCAGATTGTACTATCAATGAGACTCAAGACCCAAAAGCATAATGGAGTCAATGATGGCAGGTTAAGATTCTTTACTGGAATTTACAAAACAAGGCAAACAGTCAGGAACAGGAATCAGGCAGGTATGCAAACTAAGGTCTGGAGAGCTTGGCAATGAGAACGAAGACAATCTGACAACTAGTGAATGGAAAGAGGGAGGTATATATAAGGAGGGTATAATTAGGTAAATGTGAACAGGTGTGTGCAAGGAGTAGGGTCCAGATTGCTTACAGTCAATAAAAAAAGTCAGATGAAAATCAGACCCAGTTGCATCATGAGACACACTCAGACCCGAAATGTGAGATCTGACACAATATTCATATTCATATTCATATATGTATGTCAACAAAATACTAAAAATATCATATATATCCAACACCAGCTAACCATTTCTCCATCAACACTCAAAGATAATGAAATCACTTGATCTACATGGTTCTATCCCTCTTCCCTCACATCTGCAACTGGATATTTATAATAATAATAATAATAATAATAATAATAATAGGAGTTGATTAATAATAATTTATCTATCAACAATAAGGCTAGAACGACCAGCTGCAATTACTTCTACTAAAATTGATTAATAAAATAAAAAGGCATTGTTAAAAAGTGCTGTTTTCTCTCTTTTTCCGGGTATGAATTGTCTTACTGGATTTTTTAAAAATACCTGTGTGGTTATGCTTAAAAGGAAACCATATGAGCACTCTGCAACCGAGGCAATTTTTACACTTTGGTAGGAGAGCACACCTGTCATTTATCTGCTGCTATACATAATGTGGCTCTAGAAAATGGAGCTTCCATCAAACATAGCACTTATAACACTGCCTTTACACATGTAAGTTAGCATAGATACTGATGTTTTATGTCGTTATTTAATTTTATTACAAAATCATGACTTGTATAGCAGTCTGGATTAATTTCCTTTCAGTCTCGTTGTGCATTTATCAATACTAATGACATATTATCATGGATGTAATTGCTACTCTTCAATTACTGGCAATATTACACAAGTTTATTTTAAATGGATAACATGTTAGATTACAATAGAAATCGATAGGGGACACGCTGTAACATATGTTTTTATTGTGTGTGTATATAGTGTCAATGATAGGGAAGCAATTATTGGTTATATGAGCAATTTGATTCCCTATTTCCACAGACTGTAATGGTATGATTACAACAATCTTAAAATACTATTTTGATTCAGAGAAATTATGATTCTGTCTATTTGGAAATAGCAAACAAAAATCAGATTAAAAAAAAAAATCCCATTTATTTTACATTCAAGCAAGCAGTAGAATATCAGTGGCCAACAAGAAATTTCCATTCTCATTGTAACAGGTGGGATTTGTCTCATCTTCCACACACGCACACACGTATTCTGGTGGTAGCCCAGTTGCTGACAGGTTGTCAAACAGTCAAATCAGCTGTTCATCCCTTTGACCTCAGAGACCTGTTACAGAACTGCTATGATCCCAAGCCGCAGAAACAAGTGGAATGCCATTAGTACCATTTCATCATTGCAGGGTGGCAGTGCCAAAAGTCATGCATGACATTCATTGTTCTAGCAGAAATAAATTAGGTCACTAGAAAGAAGCTGATCAATTACTATGCACAGTATAGAAAACATTAGCTAAGCCCCCTGCCATTCTTACCTATAAATAAAAATTACGATGACATTAGTCTAACAGATGAGCTGTAAAGTTTCATTGGTTGTGTGTTTGTGTGTGTGTGTGTGTGTGTGTGTGTGTGTGTGTGTGTGTGTGTGTGTGTGTGTGTGTGTGTGTGTGTGTGTGTGTGTGTGTGTGTGTGTGTGCACGCATGCAAGGGGGACCCCACAGATACAGATAGTGAAAGTGAAACAGGGCAAACCCACTAAATTCCAAGAGTAATCTGTTTCCTTATGCACATAAGTCAATGTGACATTAAAACATAAAAATGCGCTATTGAATTATTCTCCTAGAAACACAGGATATTATGTTAAACAAAAAAAAAATTCAGCTGAATAATAGCGTATTTTTCATGCTTGATTGTGATAAATTGCCAGTAGATTGCTGTTCTGAAAATGAGTGGAATCCTGATGTGCTTTGCATAACTCACATTAAAGATATGGGCGGGGCAGAGACACGGATTTATTTCCTGAAAACGTCTTTGGTATAGGTTGGTTAGAGGGACATTTACATGTGTTTAAGTAAATATGAAGTCCAAGTGCTAAGGGTAGACCATCTCTGAAGATCCTTTTAATAATCTCCAGTCCCTCTTTAGTGTCTCTTCATTTGCCTTTAACTCTCAGCTTTATCTTCTCCGTCGGCTCCCAGTGCGTCATTTTATGCTGTCTGTATTTTTATGCTCCTTTGTTATACCTCTGCAATAGACTTGGGAAGTCTGGGAGAAACAGTAAAAGGAGTTTTCCACAGAGAAAAACACAAGTTGAGAGAGGTTAGGCAAATATAGAGGGGGGTTTTATTGGCAGAGGGAAAGTTTTGCATAATTAAATATTCCATCTTTTTATATGTAGAATTTGAGGATAATACTGTATACTTCAGTATATTTGAGAGAATGAATGGAATGGAAAGTCTACTTGTAAACATCTACAGTAATGGAGCTTGTACATACTTGTACTAGAATGTTAGGCAGTAGTAGACTGAAGAAGGCTCTCATTCATTTTACTTTCTCTGTCTCTCATAATAAAACTGAGACCTTGATAAATTGGCCTTGATGACAGAGAAAAAAGGAATTTAGTTTATGGGTGTGGAAGGAAGCTGCCAGCTAAGCAAACAAAGAGATTGTGAATATGAATTTTTACTACATCCACACATCGCAACACAGGTAATTGGAAAAATATTGAAATTGCCTGTTTGAATTCTGCAATGTCAACATCACAAAAGCCTGTTGATGTTCAAAAGATAAAAGGTAGGAGAAGCACAGACCCTAACCCTAAAGTGGCAGTGTGGTGCTACCTGTCAAGTTCAGACACAATGTTTGGCACCATTCAATTATTTTTCAGGTACTGAAAAAAATAATCTAACTTAAATCATTTCAGCTTTTTCGACATGTGTTGCAATATTAAAATTATATTAAAAAATTTTAAGGATAGGGCAGTATCAACATGAAAACACACAGACACACCCTGGATTTACTGTCTGGCTCTGCACATTATGCTCCTTACACAGACACACAGACACATACATACATACACTTTGTATATAGTGTGCATGACAGTGTTATAATGGGGAACACATCACTGGTCACCAAAGCTTTCAGTAAGCAGCTCCATCACAAACCTGTCTGCTCATTCCAAGGTATTCCCATAGGAGAGAGATGAAGTGATGCTCCAGGAGGAGGAGGAAAATGGCAGAAAATAGGGGATGCAGAACTGACAGGCAGCCACAGGAATGGTAGCAGTGCCTTGGAACTGTTCATCTCATTATTCAGCTTTCCATTGAGGAACCACCCCTCTCTCTTACTCTTTGTCCCCTATTTAGCTGCATGTTATAAATCACCACATTCTACAGTCTATTAGAAAAGATACCAGAATCTCTGGCTGTGGTGGGTGAGCAGCAGGAATAATACTGCATTAATAACCTTCTTGCTGCTGCACCTGAAACTGCTCACATCTCAGATGCCAAGTGTCTGTCACTGCTTCTCTGTGGTGTAAATTAAAGTACTGTATTGTGATACAGTTTTCATTGAAGTGCACTACTGTATATCTCCTGCAATATTTCTTTTATCAGCCACATTATTTATGTATGTTCATGTTTAGAATGTAATATCTAATCAAGATTAGGCTCTCACCATATCATTTTTTTATAATAGCATCTCAGGTCATTGCTACACAGACGATTTTTAGCCTTGCCTCTCAGGTAAACCAAGTAATTTCACCTGGTTGGCTACATACCTGTTTAGCTAATATTGATTTAATGAACTTAGCAAACCTCTAAAGATAGACAAAGTTAGAATACATCATTTGAAGCACCAGGTTGGCTATTTGAAGTCCCACTGAAATGAATATTCAGTCATCAATTTTTGCACTCAAAAATTATGCAAGTATTCTTTTTAAGTTATTGTCATTTTTTTTATTCATAAAAGCAGGAAAAAAAAAAGGTCTTTGGGGAAATATCAGAAATACCATGTCTTCTCAGCTGCTAGAGGGGCGTGTCCATGTATACATGACAACAGGTGGCAAGGTGAGCCACGGCAGGGAAATGAGCGACAGAGTAAACAGACTTTAGTTGTAGTCTTCACGCCATTGGCAGACAGTTTGTTCTTAGCAGGTATTCACGCGTAAGGACCACACCAGCATCTAAACGGACCAAAGTGACATTTACAGGTATATTTACATGCTGTTTAATGTGCCACAGCTAACCAGCTCATTAGTTATGTGGCCTGTAAACTTGTTTGTTTGTTTGTTTGAGACTGTCCAGTGAAAAAAGAGCCCTCTGGTCGTCTGTGCAAGCGACCAAGGTCTATCAAGGTTATGTGTCATTGTAAAGGCAACCTCTAGCAGCCGTAGGTGACGCAGTATAAGTAGCGGCAATGTTAAGAGGAGGTTTGAGCGGATGAATGTCAGTAGGATGTATGGATGTAGTCAGTGTTGTCGATTTTGACCATGAGCATTTCTCAACCTTAACTGCATTTTTATAATTGTAACCATGGCAACAAAGGTAGTCTAACCTAAAGGAAGCACCTCCAGTATTTTAACCCAAACTACAATCTTTTCCTAAACATAACCAAGTTGTTTTTGTGCCTAAACCTTAATCTGTGACCACTCCACAATCTTAACTTCATGTTTATAATTGCTAAATAACAAGGAGACTTAAGCAGGAAAGCTAATGTGGTTTGTTGTTCAGAGCCTGGGGTTTTTGTGTTGTGGAGCAGGCTGCTCTCTGGCTCATTGTGACCATCTGCTGTGCCTATGATAGAATGGTGACGCTCTATGTAGATGGAGAAAGTTCTCCATCTACATAGATGGAGAAAAATGAAGAAAGTGTAGGTGGAGAACTAACGGTATTCGTATGGATTAAAGCTAAGAGAGGGGGCATATCATGAAAGCAAAAAATATAACATTGTATAAACGTCTCCCTTTTGGTTTCTGATTTATCCTCAAAGGAGAACACAGGACAGCTGACTCACAGAGCATAGTACGTATGGTGAAGCAGAAAAAAAGACAAAAAAACATGCAATTTAATTTTAGTTGGAGTTTAACTATAAATCGGCCTGACTGCATAGAGCCAACAATGATTTAATACATAATACAGTAGTCTATTTTAAATTGGGTAAAGAAATTCAGCCTTGCAACAATGGCTGAACTGGTGAAAGATAACTTTCACTTTTATATCTTAAAGCACCAAATGGGTTCAATTGTGTAATGAGCTGATTGGTGTCCTTGCTTTTGACGCTGGCCATTTTAAATTGAGTTCAAATCGTTTAGTGAAAGAGGCTCTGTGTCTATGTAGTGGATACAACAGCAAGAGAGCCTGCATTAATTAAGAGCAAGCAAGGCATTTAATTCTAATGGCATAATTTTATTTTGTTAAACAAAAAGTGAATGGGGATGAAAAGATTTGTCCACAGTATATTGCTGCTGTATCTTTCATATTGCAAAACTGTTTAGAAGCAAACAATAAACACTGAGTTGTATTTCGCTGTACAGCAATTTGGCTGTCTGGTATTTATTCATAATATTTGATTATGGGTGGCAGTGACAAAGTGTTTGTCTGTACTAGATCACAGGAATTTTGATTATCTTAATGATATGCCACAAAGTTGGCATTTTAATCGTAAACACCAACAAACAATCATCAAACCACAATTACACAGTGCACATCTGGGTGACTGATCATTTTTAATTTTCATGCCCCAGAGGCACTTTTTTCTTCTTTTACTTATACCAGTTGATGTGATACCACACAACGCAGATACTCAGAGAAGGCAGGCAGAAAGCTTGGGCAAATGAAAACTGGGTTAAAATGAAAAAATAAACACAACCTTTAACTCCCAGGGAAGATAGCATTAACCCTGAGATATGGCTTGTGGACGCTGTCGACTGTAGCGTTATGGAATGACAGATAGAGGATGGATAAGGCTAGTATCTCAGCAAATGCAAAAGCATCCCTCTTCTCTCAGTGACAGCAGGATTATTCAACCATGCTGTAAACCCTTAATACTTCCACACTAACAAATTCACAAGTAAAATATTGGGCACACTAAGCATATCATAGTTTATTTCAGCACAGGTTTTTGGCAAGTTGTGACTTGATGATGAGTTTTCACTGTTAATTACTTTCAGTTGATAGAAAAACATCTGCAGCTAAGCATATGAGTACTGGTTATTTGGCCCTGAGGGAAGTGTCTCTTGCCATGTTACAAATCAGGAAATGAGTGATGAAAATGCATATGACATCAGAGTAACCTGACACAACAGGCATGGCGTTTTATCGGAAATGGATCAAATCTAGCTGCATTACTGCTCCGAGCCTGCAGGGAAATGCAGCCAGCATCAAGGTTCAGTTCTGAGCGGGAAAAGATTTAGTGTCGGGGGAAATGGGCCAAGCCGAACAGTATCTCCCCGGCAACAATCAAGAGCTGAATACATTAACCACAACAAAATGATCCCCACCATGATTTGGAGGGGTTGGGGGGATGAAGAAGAAATGGACAGATGCCCAAGCATATGCATGATGTCACCCACATATGGGAACACAGGAGCATACTATACAAAAAAGTCCATCTTTAAAAGACAAGTTTGTTGATTTGACTCCCCCAGTCTCTCCCTTTTTTCCTCCCCTCTGTCTCTCCTCGTCAGATATTTTATTTAGGCACAAAAAGAAGTGGTCAAAAAAAAAAAGTGCCCACACAGCTGATAAAGAGGGCTTCATATGTCTATAATGTAGAGGAACCTACAACAGTGGTGATAATTCAGAATACCTGTCAGCTTATGAACAAACATAAAGCTAGATTCAGTGGATTCTTTTTTCTCCTTGACATATTCACCTATGACATATGTCTATTCTACTCTTTTTGTCAGACAAAATTACATAAAACATCATGGTGGTTATAATTAATGGTGGAATTCAATAATCTTCCAAAGAACATAGAGATGTGAATGTCAGCAGCAACTTTTGCTTCAGTCAACACATATGTATACAGCCCAATCCTGACACAATGCTCGCACAGACACAAACAAAAGGAACAACCTTAAATTCTGGTAATATTGCCACACACCCAGAAGCCATATGGTCTTTGTCAGAAACTCTTGAGTACTTCCCCTCTCTTCTCCATTCACCGTGCCACTGCAAGCCAAACAAACTCTTTCCCTATGTCTTGACACTTGGCACAAATCTGGACCTTGGAAATGCTGAGCCTAGGGGAATCCAGTGACTAAAATTGTTTAGATAATGCTTGCAGAGCTCTCGCCCCAGTCTCCAGACTGTAAACACAATCCAGCTGTCCCCGGAGTGTGATACTTATTCACTGACTGATCTAACTTTAGGCCAACTGGGACAGAACAAGGGAGCGGAAAACAGGATGAGGAACAAGAGGCTAGCGGCTAGCATGGCGTTCACAGACTGTCACAGGCAATTGGAAATAAACACTGATATCTGACTTTGTGGCTGTGGATAAAGAATATTTACAAGAGTCAGTGTTTGTCTATCAAACAGTATCAATCCCCATCCATATGGAGAGAAAATAACATCCCGGAGATATGCCACTCTACTGCCGCTTAGGGTCTTTTATTGCATTTATCCAGAGTGACTACAGACAGGATGTTGTCAGCAACACTGACAGACACTGAAGTGAGGAGCCATTACTTGAGGGATAGGGGCAGGCAAAGTGGGAACCTCACCTCTGAGAATCCGCATCTCTCATAACTGCTTCCTACGTCTCCTGCACCCGTTCGTTTCCAGCATAAGATTACAATCAAAGAGGAGCAGACAGGGAGACAGACCAGGGGTCCCACCTCAAGATGTCAATCTCACATTCTGACTGAGCTGCGCATTTCCCATGATCCACTTCAGAGAGTATGGTGATACAGTGAACGCGTCCTTCATGTAAATGCGTTCATGTAATTATCATGAGCCATCACGTCTTCCACTCGCTTTCCTTTTTCGATGTATAAAAAGAAAACAAAACTGCATACATTACGATGATATAATACAAATACTGAACGGAGAATAATGTCTTCTATATCTGTACATCTAGAATTACTAAACATGAATGATTCACAAGACAAGAGCATTTACATTTGAGTTATCCAGTTACTAGGAGAAAGTGTGAGAGATAAGAATAAAGGCCTTTTATCAAGATACAAATTAGCAGATTCTTTCTTTCTTCTTCATCTGCTATTGCACAATTTACATGAAATTTTATACATAAACATGCATGTACGTAACCTGAGACAATGTAGATGTATATATACTTTAGTGATTTATATTTTTCTTTTCACTCTGTATTAAGGCCGGAACTAACAACTCTTTTCATTATTAATTAAAAAGAAAATCAATAATTTTCACGATTAAACGATTACTCATTTGGTGAATATAATGTCAGAGAATCTCCTCAGCCTGAGTAAACTCCATCCACTGAGGAAGATTGTGAGATGTGATTGAGAGTTCCAGAAAAAGCTTTAACCACACCCTAAGTCAAAAGAGTATCCCACCAATTTAGCATTGCACCCCTATAAAGTTGTCAGACTCACAATGGACAGTTTTTAAAAAAGGATCAAAATCAATGCAGCAGAAACAGAGACATCATTTACTTTTTATTCCACAGATTCTTCTCCCTTGTCAAAAACCTGGCACTTACATTACCCATAATGCAACTCGCCCACTGACAGTATGGTCAAAGATTCTGGTGTGTTATCCTTGTGGTAACTAATGTAGCCTCGAGCTGCTAGTCTCAAGCAGAGATGAGGGCAGGCTACAGAGGCCTGGTAAACTCTTTTCTTTCTAACTCCACACCCCTAGATCATTTTCAAACTGGTAGTCCTCAGCCCCAACTAATACACCCTAAATTGACATCGCTAGAGGAAATTTATCAGACTTTGGGCAGCTCACTCTGGAGCCATAAAAAAGCTTTTTCATTTTTAAACTCCAAGGTAAAGAAAGAACTTTCATGCTCAACTTTGCATGTCTTGTTTTTTTCCAACCATCCAGTTCAATTTTTAATAAAAATCAGAGAAAAGCAGCAAATCCTCACACTGGGGAAGCTGGTTGGAGTTTTTGACTAATAAAAGATTCAGATTATCAAAATTTTTAATGACTGATTTTTATGTCAATTGATTAACTGACTAATCGACAAATCATTGCGGGTCAGCATACTGGAAAATGTATTGCTGTGTTTTCTGAAATCTGAGATGCAGCTGTGCTTTGTGCGGGACATGGAAATAAACATTTACCAATTAAATGAATATACACACAGAGGAATCAGAGGGGTGCTTCTGCCTTTCTCTTCATACTTTCATATACATGAGGAATAGTGTGGCTGCATCGTTGTCTTTCCCTGTGGCTCAGTGCTTCATCACTGCAGTGTTGTGGCCTAAACTTCAGCCCTGCCATGAGCCTCGCTTTTCTCTGGCAAATGGCAATGTCCAATTAGTTTAAGACTACCATTTATTCCTCTCCCTTACTGAACCTAAAAACAGGTCTACTATCCAATAACCTTTAGAATACACAGGCTGTGACTTTGCCTTCACCTCAATAAAACGCTCCATGATTGAATCAAGTGACTGAGGTCAATAGGACATATGTTCATTTCCCAGGGTCCTCTAGGGTCTCTGCAGGTCAAAAAAAATATGCTGAGTGTCTTTGGTGACATTTATTGGATAGGAACTAAGTTATTTGTCTTTTTTTATTCTTTTTCTCATTCCATCTGTTTCACTTTCAACTAGGGTTCTACTAGTCTGTGTGTGTGTGTGTGTGTGTGTGTGTGTGTGTGTGTGTGTGTGTGTGTGTGTGTGTGTGTGTGTGTGTGTGTGTGTGTGTGTGTGTGTGTGTGTGTGCGCACGTCTGTGAGCATGTTGTGTGTGCTTACACAGTATTTCAACCCTGTGGTCACGCTTCAGGCACCAGCACATACTACATCTGTCACCGTCCCTACCACGTCACCTCAATTTTCAGCAGACAAGTTTCACTTCTGTGCCTTGAAGGACAGACACTTTTTCCTTCCTCTTCTGTTCCCATCTGTCTCTGTCACTCCTTTCCTGCTCCCATCACTTTACATCTGTCAAACTCTAACACTGTCTTTTGTCAGCCATCTCCCTATTTTTCATCATCTCTCCCTCAATTCACTTAAATCATAGCGGCAGTAGAAAAAGTTACAATATAGTAAATTCAAAATTGAATTTCAGTTGAGGCTTTTATAAGTAATTAATTTTCCACTGTAATTTTCACTTTTAGTTTGTCGATAAAGGATCAAATCCCTAAAGCTCCAAGGTATTCTTGTCGGTGTACTGCAGTGTCTTTTACGTCTTTAGAGTCCATGAACTCATTATATTATATAAAGTGACAAGATATTCATGACAACCAATTATGTAAATTAAATATGACTATTTGACGTTTATTTTTAGGGACAGGTGCAGAGCATAGTGTAATCATATAATAGACTAATGCCTTCAGTGCACTGCAAATAGGCCTATTGTCTGCCTTGCAAACATCTAATTAACGCATTATACAGAATTTCCCATACATACGCTCAACTCCGGCAGCCCATCCAGGTAGATTAAGACTTGTCCAGGTAGATAAAATCACTCAGTCTCAACTTAGGTGACTCTTATACTAGAACGCCTTCTTTCACTCTTTTCAAACTAATTAAATTTTGGCTACACACAGTTGTGTGCGCTGCAGTAACTGACTGGGGACCAGAGGCTTCGTTGTGCGCAGCTGCCTAGCTAGCGTCTACCGATAGTCTGCATGTGAGTCATTTAGGGGGCATCTGTAAATGCTAGCTACAAAAAAATAACCTGGGTTACACTCTCCTCCTCTAAACTGCATTACTATTATTAATTATTAATTGAAAAAAGTGCATCATATATTAAATAGTAATTAATATGGTTTTGGATTGTAATTGGTTTTGCATTTGTTCAACAGTGTGCTGTAAAATCCTGGAAAACCTGTATATCTAATGGGTCAACTGTTCTGAAACTACAGTAAAAGCCTTTTTTGCTTGATAACAATGCATTTTTACTTCATTCTATGGTAATTATGAAAATATTCAAAACTGGACATACAGTATAAAATTTGACCGTAATAATATGAGTAAAATTCTACAGTGATGTTAACTACTCTGTGAGGCTGTATTTAGGCACAGCAGTGCTTTAAGCTAATTACTCACATCATCATGCCAACATCTTTACAGTGACAATGCTAACATGGTGATGTTAACCATTGTCACCATGTTAAGTTAGCATGCTAAAATTTGCTAATTAGCATTATACACAATGTACAGCTTAGGCTAATGGGAATGTCAGTTTGGCAGGTATTAACCAAACTACACAAAAATTTCAAATTTTAACCTGCTGATGCCGCTATATTGAACCAAAGTTGTTTCAGTTCATCCTGAGGGGGACACAAATGTGTGTCCCCAATTTCATGGCAATCCATCTAATAGTTGTCAGGACATTTCAGAAGGACTCAGAACTACAGATGTCAACCTCATGGTGCCTGAGTGATTGTTGAGTGTCAGACATAATAAGTAAAACGTGATACCGTGTGTGTGCACGGGCTGTATGTCAAAGCAAATTATTCAAAAACAGTACCTTACTGTGTATCAGGCAAAGACTGACCACAACATGTCAGCTCAAAACCCAGACACGTTTTTGAATACAGTTCCATTTAGTCAAAGAAAACTATTGCAATTAAAACACTACACAAAATTAACAACTAACACATTAACAAAACTAGACAAACTATTTGACACATCTATTGAAATATTAAGGTCAATCCTCCCCAGCTTCTCAGTCTTCTCCTGAAGTCCCTAACTCAGCAGCATTTGCCAAAGGGGATTCTGTTTTACCTTTCAGCCCCCGGGTGACCCATGAATCTGTGTGACCTTTGAAGGATGAAGCAGGGAGACATAACTCATCCAAGCAGCTTCAACAAGTCCTCTCTGTGTTCCCCCTCGACCTTAAAACCTGGCAGTAAATTTAGTGAACTCCTGGTAATAAACTCTCCCCCTAGAGGGCTTAGCTTCTCAGGGTAGGAGTGCTGATCTAGCATAATCATCGTACCGTTTGACCATCTCTTTCATTATAATTCAGAAGGTGAAATGGATAGTAGAGGGGTATTATTATTCTAAAACCTTTGCAAAAATATCTGCCCAGGAGACCAAGCCTGGGTAGAGCTCTTCAAGCTGACGCAGCTCAGCAGACCAGGGGATCGACAGTAAAGGCTGGGGAGCTATGTGTGAGGCCATGGCTGCCGTTGTTAACCCTTATCACCAACACTTCCTTCTTTCAGTGCACTCTTTACCCCTTTTTTCTTTTTTTGGACTTGCAAAACCTGTGCTCCATAGGGATTCACAGACCATCTGCATTTACCCTATTCTGATGGTCATAAGCCCCGACCTTCTGCTTCTCCACAGGCTTCATTACATGACTCACAGCTAACCTATACACACATGCACACATACGTTTGGTTGCTCAATGCACCCTGACAGATTCCTGCCTGAGACATACTGTACTGAAAGAGTGTTTAACTGGCAACAGGAAACACTTGACACTTGCAATTCTACGATTCAGCGAGTAGACACTGTCACATGTTAGGAACACACTCAGCCCTTGTTTAAACCTGTGGACTAAAGCAGACACACAGCTGTTGCCATGTCCAACAGGTGGGTCGCATAGTGAACTTCCACCTGTCCCTCAACCATAAAAATGACCCATATTGGAACAAAAGTAACAAACTAAAACAGGCTTTTAGACTTACATATTATTTTTCATGTATAACGAGATCAATGTAATTGGTTCAGTTGAAAGTGTGAAGAAACTCAGTGCAATGTAAAATTGTGATTGTAGTAAGCATAAATGTATTTCCAGCCATGAAAATGCAAATTATTCTTGCTTCAAGACACTATATAGGGATTATCTAAAGGTTATATTGAGCAAATATTTTTGCACTTTTCCATTTTCACAAAAGCTGCTTACTTTACTTTGCTATCATCCTGAACATTGGGTGACTGGAAAATCAATTACAGTGTTTAAAAGAGCTCAGACAATTATTATCTGGATATCTGCGTATTATGCCTGGGTATTAAAGATAGCTTCTTGGTTATTCTTAGTCAGCGGTTTAGCGTTCTGGTAGACTTCTGTATGAATGTTTGAGTGTCGCCATTTATATATTAGATGCATCTGCTGACGAATACTCCCTGCTAGAGTTATGTGTGTGCATGTGTATTGCATTATTTTTAACAGTATTATCAAAATAAACAGCTCTCAGCACTGTGAATTGTACACACCAACACACACTGACAGAACTTACTGGCTACTTCCAGGGATGCATTGTGACTGATCGCCTGGCCCAGATAGTTTCGGGCCACACACACATAGCTGCCATCATCGGGCTTGCTCCGTCGTCCATGGATAATGCGTAGGAAGAAGAGGGACCCGCTGGGCAGCAGCATCCGGTGGGAGCGGGGGTTGTCGCGGTCGGTCTCAACACGCTCCCCATCTTTGTACCATTCCACTGTGGGGGTTGGACGGCCCTCTGCCTTACAGTTGAGAGTGGCTGGTTCCCCTTTGGACACAATGAGGTCAGAGGGGTGCTCCACAATGCGGGGAGGGAAGTCCTCCTGGCGAAGACGAGACCCTAGAGGGTTAGAAGGGTACAAAGGTTATAAAACAAAGGCGAGGATCAGTTCCAAGTATTGGATTTGCTGCCAAATTAGCAATACTTACTCTACAGGTCAATGGAACACAAAAAAACACCACAAAGAGCCATAGTGAAAATTATAATATAATCCCTCCATGCAATAAAGAGTAGTACTAATAGAAACAGCAGCAGCTCTAAAGGAATTAGATATGGTGCATTATTATTGCTGTGTAAGTGCCATTTTATAAAATAATCCAGTCTGACAGTATAATTGCCAACCAATCACAGCTCTAATAAAATGCTTTGCTTTTGTTTCAGCAGTTGGAACCTCGTGGGGAATTGAAAATTAAAAAAACAATGCTGACACATGAAATCCTCAGTAAGTAATATCTTTCAAAACATGTCTTCCCTCAAATAATGTGTTTGCAAAGAAATATGTATATACTGTGCAGTTTTTGAGAAAAGCTTCAAGGCTGAGTTATAATGGGAATTATAGTGCTATCTGTGGTTCCACCAATATGATCTTTTTACTGATTTATATACTCAATAGTTTTAAACCTACTTAATCTTCTGCTACTGCAGCTAATATTTCAGGAACAGCATACATTCCCAAATGTATAATGTGCATGTATAGTTCATTAATGACCAGGGAAATGAATATGGTGGAAAATCTAATTATAGATTTACTTGTGGCGTCACTGTTTTCCATAGATGCCTCTTATGATATTCTGAACCTAAGAGAAAGGATGCCCATCCTCAACATGAGCCATCGCTTTCTCCTCCATTCTACTTGAGTAACTTGTGTGCATGTGTGTATGCCCAGTTGTGTGTGTGTTTCTGCTTTTAAATTTATTTATGTTACATGTTCAGCATTTTGAACCAGTTTTGCCTCTGAAATTCTTAAACCAGGCATAGAAATACAAATATGTACCTCCAATTATATGCACACTAACAACCACAAAATCACCTCTAATCCCTGATACACTGTTGAGATGTCAATCATGCTCTTCTCGCGGTCTTCACAAAGAAACTGCGTAGCGATGAGTTCCTGTGAGGCGGAGGAAAAAGAAAACCTCCCTAATGAGATCCAGGTACACAACTCCAACGCCTCTGTACATCTTACATTCCCTCCATCTCTTTCCAACCCCCCAGCACCGCCATGCATACATACTAGCCCACCACCAACCACGTCCGCACACAGACCCACCCTCACTCTCTCTCCTTATTCCCTCAAGTACTGCGTGAATGCAGGGGGATCTGGTGTGGATTTCTACAAAACAGTCACATGTGTTATTGTTTTGCAGAATCTAGACCAGATTTAAAATCACTTAAAATCCTAAACTACAATGCACAAGCAATTGTGCTAAAAACTGCCAATACAATATACAGAGAGAGTGAAGAAAGACAGAGAAGATGAAGGAAATGTGCCATTAATGTCAGTCATGCAACCACTGTTTACCTGTTTTATAGCTGTGGGAACACTTTTCTGTTCTTTCTTGCTGCTACAAACACTATCTTAAACAGCCTTTGGCAGGTCACGCTTTAATGTGCCAATGGCCCTGTAAAGCAGCTAATCACTACTGTGCTCAACAGTGATGAGCTCCTACACTCCTGCTGCAACCAATAAATCCCACACAGGCAAGTGTTTACCCAGATAGAACACCTCACACATTGTGAAGTGGGTGAGAATTTGATTCACTAGAGTAGTATGGTTCATTTTTGTGTGTTTGCAGAAATCTGTATTAACTATATTTTCCAAAACCTTATTAAGAAAAATTTGATTATTATTACACAAAAAGCTGGGAACAATAGGCGTATGATAGGTGCACAAGCTTATCGGTACAAAACCAACACGTATGATGACGCTTACATGTTTTGCATGCAAAAGCTCCATGTCACCTAGACAGTAACACTCTGAGATAAGCCCTCCCACTGCCTTACTATTACATTCTTTTTTTTCCCTTTTCTTCCATTTGCTTAATTTGTCTCCTTTTCCTTTAATGTTGTTAAGCAGTCAATCTAGCTAAAAGGCTACATGCTAATGAACTGAAAAACTGACAAAAAGTTGAATCGAGGTAATTACCCACCCAGATATGCTCCCTGGAAACACCCCTAGCACTTTTTATATATATATAAAAACAAATGCTACTGGCCATGCAGACAGGATTTATTTGGCCATGATTTGAGATATCCCTCTAAGATTTCTGCTTCCACCCCAGTAAAACAGAAGTTGAATGGAATTGAATTAAATCAAGACTAAGAATCGGCAACCACGCTGGGGGATCTGTGATGCTGTACCGTTGTTTGGAACAAAATGCTAATGGTAATTACCATAGCACCATGGATATCTAAACTAAAGTGGTGGACTGACAGACATTTTCCAGTGCTGTGTGCTGGTAAAACCAAGACTACAGATGAGAAACTACCAAACGAAATGACAATACATGTTTGATTTTTTTTTTTCCTTTTCTTGTTTTTATTTTACCCCCCAGAATTGCAACAGAAAAGAATGATGCCTGAATGAACAAGTAATCCTCCTGTCAAATTTGATGCTGAAAGACTTCGTAGTCATTTAGAAAACTTTCTGAAAACAAAAAATTTAGCTATCATAGCTAAAAAAAAAAAGAAAGGCAAAATAACTCTTGTAGCTATGGGCAGAAATCCTAAATATTTCATTTAAGTACAATTTTACACACAGTCTAGACATTTAAACCTATAACAGAACAATATAAACAAGGCGTCCACTGTGGCCTTCGGTCCCTGTTTACAGCACACATGCTGCTTTCCTTGTTCTTAATTGTGTTGGGAGGATGCCTAAGGGTCCATGCAGCTCCCTAAGCTTCCTGGCATCACAGAAAGGCAATATCAGCCCACCACAAGTGGGCCCCCAGAAGATCAGGCTTTATCTGCAAAGGGCCAGCAGCCAGCATACAATCAGTATGCAAAAACATGTACAAAGAAGCACAATGGAGAACATACATACACACTAAAGGTCATTTGTACCACCTGTACCCCTACAAATATGTTTTCTATTTTTTTCAGTCATCCCTGAGGCCGTTATGTTGTCTTGTTAAGATCTAGGGAGAGAAGGGGAATGAATAACAACAAAAACAAAAGAGACACAAGCATGTCCAAGAAGGAAGGTGGATAGCAAGTCTGTTTCCTCCAAAACTGTGCGTCTCTAGAAAATTAAATAAAATGTGCAGAAAAAAACTGAGTAGAAAACCATAGTATATTGGAGCAACAAGCCAGGCATTTTGTATTTTATTCAAGTAGGCTTTGTGAATATGTAAGGCAGAAAAGAAACCATGAAGGGATAAATTACAGGAGAAAGGGAGGAGGAAAAGAAGAGGTGATGAAAGGGGGAAGGTAGGGGTTTTAAAGCAACAAATAATGTAATAATGTGACAAATTCGAGTGTAATTTACTGCAATGTTGGTGGTCTTAGATTGACCTACCCCAGTGTCATTTACAGTACAATACTGTATGTATTTAGAAGGCATGAGGCTACTATGGCTGTTTGGAGCCAAACCAAAGAAATATACAGAGAAAATATCAAATATCACAATCAAGTTAGCTTGCTACACTGAAGTCACACTAGCCGTCAGTTCGGTATCAAAAATTACCCTATACAAAGGTATAACGCTTCCAACCAGCTAACAGATACATGGACACACACACACACACACACACACACACACACACACACACACACACACACACACACACACACACACACACACATTAACACACGTTTTTGAAGCATCACTCTCCAAATTCACGCCCTTTAAGAATGGGCACAATTGTCTCTGTGGTTTTCCCAAACAAGTAAGTAATAGAAAAGCAGTGCGTGACATTTATTCAGGTAGAACGCTGCAGACTTAGTACCACCCTTTGGTGATGCTGACAGCTGTGTGCCACAGTCAGCTTATTCAGTGACTGACACGAAGCCTACCTGAGCCACAGTGGTGGAAATGGTAAATCTCCACCAGTAGTATTGTGGGATTACCTGTGCTCGAGTGCCAACGCCACTCTGGCAGCCTGACTGAGTAGCAGTCAGGCAAAGCTAATAAAGGCAGGCCGATTTTGTCGAAGGCTTAAGAGTGTGCAATGAATGGAACGGCTATTTCTTGTTAAGGCAATTCTTTTGTTTCAGCCTGTAAAAGTCATTTAGTTTTCTTTTTTGTGACCTGTGGCCTAGACCGTGGATCAAAGTCCACAACTTTTAATGGTAAAACAGAGATTTACAGAAGCTCCATAGTTCATGGCATTGCTCTTGTAAATCAAATGACAGCACATATTTGAGCAGACAACTATCCAAGTCCAGATCAACAAAACAAAATGAGACCATAGAGAGATTTAGAGATTATAAGAGCACTTGAGAGACACAAATGACAAGATACACAGAGAAACAAACGATCACAAAAGCACCAAAGAGTACTGCAGGGAAAACCTCAACTGAACTAAGTAAACTACCACAGTTGTTTTATATTAAGTCAGCATTTAGAAGTGGATTTTGAATTGCACTGGCCAGCAAGTGTCAGATACGATGTTGGAACTTCTCCACCTTTGGCCTGACACACAGTGAAAGTCTCAGTTTCACAAAAACAGTGGATTAAATTAAAATTTATATTGCAGAATGGTCTCTGGCCGAATAATAAATGAGTGCTGTCAGTTTTTCCATCCTAAAATATACTTCACATACTCGGACTAGACAGCCGTCTGACTCTATGACACTTTACTCAGAGCGTCATAGTATTAGGGTGACAATTGGGGGATATTATGCAAGTGCTTGCTGTGCATCACTTCGCCACCTCTGGTATTCCAAGCACATGTGATTACACAGAAATGTCAGCAAAACGTCCAACAAATCCTCTCTTCTAAGGCCAAGTTCTGACTAATGTGGATTCAGTGCTACATCAAAGGGGCTACAAGAGAGACCGGAGACCTGTTTTATAAAACTGCGCAGGCTCTACAATAAAAGGTTACACAAATGCAAAAGATGAAATCATGCTCATAGTAACAGTTATTTTGAGCCATCCACATGTTAACCAATATCAAACTTTCTCCATACTGAATTATGATGAATTTGAAATAATGACCCTAAAAAAAACTCATACTTCCCTGTTAGCTTTAACAATTATCTATAAATGATCGGTATAAATGTCAATAGTAAATATTCATATTAATCACATTGTCATTTTATAACTTGAAAGGAAAAGATATTACACCAGACGCCAGATCAAAAAAGAGAAATTGCACAAAGTCTTTCATGAAGGTTGAAGGTAGATGCTATTGTTTCGTGGTATAGTCCTGATAAGAACAGTGCTTTTAGTGATGGCACTGAAATAAATCATGTCACTCAAAATTTATACATTTGAGTGAAAAGCCTCATAAACAGACCTTTTATGTTATACATTAAAGGAATAATTTGACTATTTGGGAAATATGCTTATTTGCTTTCTTACTGAGAGTTATGTGAGAATATAAAGATCACTTCCCTCTGTGTGATAATATGAAGCTACTGGCAAGGAGATTAGTTAATTAATTAACTTAGTTTAGGTTGCCTGGCCAAAAAATATTACAGCACACAAACCTCCATAAAATCACAACTTGTCATTTTTAAGATTTAGTTTTTGTAAGGAATTTAAAAAAATATATATTATGTTTTAATAAGTGAGTTTTAAAGGTGCTGATAGGCTTCTGGTTTGTTTTTGTTTTTTTTACATCTGGAGAGAGCCAGGCTAGCTCTGTCCCCCTACTCCAGTCTTTATGCTAAGCTAAGCTAACCGGCTGCTGGTTGTAAATTTATATTTACTATAAACATATGAGAGTGATATCGCTCTTCTCATCTAACCCTCAGCAAGAAAGCAAATAAGCCTATTTCCCAAAAGGTTAAACTATTCCTTTAACAAAGAAAAAAAATATCATTGGAAAATAAACCATTTGTGTTGCTCATCCCTTGGAGACACATATTCCAAACATGCACACACACTCATTCATTTGTAAAGTAAAACACAGGGAACCAATAAATGCCAGACATTCTTTCTCAGGCAGTATAAACTACAATTAAGTGGAACAGTTGAACACTGTCATTCACTAAAGTATGTGGGGGAAGGAATGTGAGTGTGTTTCTATGCCTGTGTGTGGCCAGGACAAGGTGTCTGCACACCTTGACTCACATGGAAGTTATGGAATCTGTGTTTCTTTCTTCTGCCGCCTTTCTAACAACACAATGCACAATGTACTGTAGCAGTCTCCAAAGAGGGGAGTCAAGCTCATGGACAATGATAACACCTCCTTACTGCAGCACCCAGATGTTCAGGGCAAGATATGAGCTGAGTGAAAATGTGAGCATGAGGAATATGCTTGACAAAGGCTTAAGAATTCAGATTATAGTATGTGAAAACAATTGTTTTCACTACCGATTAATCTTCAAACTATTTTTATGATTAGTCTTTAAATGTCAGAAAATAGTGAAAAATGCTCATTAAAATTTCCAAGTCCAATCTCATGTCTTCACATAACTTGTTTTATCTGACCAACTTATCACCATTGTTGAAAATCATTTATCTGTCAATCGAATAACTTATTAAATGTTTACATTAAACTCCTTTATGAAGCTCCTTCAGTGAGAATTGTGTGCAAATACCGATTTATTTATTCATTGAAGTTGGGGCCTGAATTGTTTTAATGATTTTTCAACAGTGTCACAGCACAATATTATGAAAAAAAGAAAAAAAAAACTACTTTGGGACGTCATCTGTTAAATGCTCTCTGGTAAAGTAACAAGCAATAGAGTCCCCAGGGCAGACTCAAACCAGAACATTGCTGGTGCATGATAAACATGTGAGCCAACTAGGTCACCAGGACACTTTAACTGGAGAATAAATCCATCAGGCTGACTATGACACACACAACCAGTGATTTTGGTTTGGTTCGTTTTTAAAACCAAAAACACGCATTGCATATTTGAGGGCCAAATATATTACCTATCTCATCTAATAATACTGCAATTTGTAAGACTGTAATAATAGCTTGGAAGTATACATGGCATATTCCCAGCTATGCTAATACTGTTTACTGGCAATGCCTGATTATATTATATATTGTCAGCAGACTCTACATGTTCTAATTTTTTTATACTGACTTAATCCTGTGCATTGCTTTGACCTAGTGAACGAGTAAACTGAGGTGGCTGATAGTCAGGAGCCTACCTCCTGCATGAGTGATGAAAAACACCTTTGGAGCACAACTGCATGGAAAGGCCAGCAGCCCGTCTGAGAGGCTTATCCTCACTCCATTAAATGTTCAGTGGAAAGTAAAGTGGTTGTATAGGCCATTGATTATCACTCAGGCAGTGCTTCATTCAAACTTCCAATGAATAGAGCAGACGCTGAAGTGGTAAAGAGGTTGTTTGTTATTAAAGAAGAAAAATCCACCCACGGTTAATCTTGTATACCAGTTTGATATGTGATTTACTGTTTCAGTGTACAGCATGCCTTATCTCCTCATCAGTTACAACTCACAGTGTAGTCTACAGTCATTAGTATGATCAGTTAAAAAGGCTGCATAATGTGGGGTTGACCATCTGTAGTTCGTCATGTTTCCTTCATCTCCTCTGAGGGTTGTAAGTTATAAAGCTGTCATTTATAAACATTTTTACTTAAGTAACTCAATTACTACATTAATATTACACTAGCTTCATGCTGCGTCATTGCATGTCACAAGTGCATGTCTGCATGACCTACATTTAGTTTCTGTCTTAATTGTGCCCGTGGTAGTGGCAGCCCAGATGTGAACTGACTCTCATACTGTGAAGGGAGAGAGAGACTTTGCCCTGAGCACCGATCCCATCCACAAAACTGAAGCCCTCTCACAGGACTGAACTCTTATTTCATACATGCGTGCATGCAGATACAGAAACATGCACTGGACGTACCCATCAGACAGTATCACGATGTAAACAAAAACACATAAAGTCAAACATAGAAACAAGCCAGATTTGCCTCTGAACCTATCTTGTAACTCTCCAATACTGTCCATGTAATGAGGGGGCAATATAAGGGGCCACAGCCCTGGCTGTTTTTGGACAGCATCGACACTAAAAGCAATCATGGCATTAGCTTAATAGTCTAAAAGGACATTAATAAGCGGGTACATTAAGGCACAGGGGATTATAGGTCAATACTGCTTAGATTCACTCAGATTTTGGGAAATATGCTCATACGCGTCCTTGCAGAGGGTTAGATAGGAAGATCGACACCATTCTCATGTGTGTCTGTATAGTATAAAGCTAGACCCTAGAGATGAAACAGCTAACCTAACTTTGTCCAGAGATAACAAAATCCACCTAAAGATCACTAATTAAAATGATGTGAGTGGTACCAACCTTCTCATTTAACTCTTGGCAAGAAAGTCATTGCAATTAAGCTTAGCAGACTCTCCGATTAATAAAAATTAATAAAACATATTAACCAGAAATACATTTATTAAAGTGTTGCATGTTACTTGTATCTTCACAAATAAACAGTCTAACCTGACAATGCTTATGAAGAAAGAACACTCAAATTCGTGTTTGTTGTTGTTTGTTGTTGTTCTATTGTTGTTTCTCAAAATGGTCTCTGATCTGGAGGCAGCAGTCTGATATTTCAAAAACAGCAACGGTTGTCTGACACCTTGGCAGTAGTCGCAAATCTTATCAAAACACAGCTGTTGCTGCTGCTGATGCTGCTGCTGCTGGTGCCACATTGTTACGTGTTGCGCTTGCAGTGAAAAATGTACATTTGATAGTCCTGTGTCAGTGCATACAAAACATAGGCATCAACCCTTTTTTTCTTTTTAAAGAAATTCGGAGGCAGTCTCCTAGCTGAGTTACAGCACACATGTGGCCAAAAGACCACAGAGATAACAAATGGGAGTGTTCCTCTTGACATTACCCATTCAAAAGATTTATGTTGAAATGTTGATTGTAATTTTTCCGTCACATTAATCACAAAATAAATAGATGGAGTTTATTTTATAAATGTAGTGTATAAGAGGAAACCCCATTCTTATACTGTATGTGTTTGTTTTGCAGACACTAACACTACCCTCAGCGAACAGCAATACTACAAGTTGTGATAAAGTACAGCAGTGGGAGTAGCATCGAAGCCAAAGTTCAACACGGATGAGAACCAGCTTCTGGAACTTCATAATATCCTGACCTCTTTTTTCACAGCAAACCTGCTTGTGTCAATCACTTCTTCCACTGGGCAAATAATATTCTAGCTATGTTCTCGACAAATTGCTTTTCACTTCCTTTTTGCTATGAAAGATTTAAGCTTTTATGAATAGACTTCAATCCTTTTTTCTATGAAAAGTTAATAGCTTACCCTTCAATAATCCTTTTAGAAGGTGAATACAACTGCTCATCTGGCAGTAATTTGAGAATTTATCTGTATGAACAGCTTTTTATTTGGCTCCATTTGTGGTGCGGCTGTTGATCATACATTGGCACAGGGCTCTGCTGGTTGTTGACATAAAGTATACTGTTAAAGCCCAGCTTTCCAGCTCGGTTAGCTATGTTGTGTGGATTGAGTTTGAGGGTATGGGTCCAAATATCTCTCTATGCTTTCATGATTACTGAGTCAAAAATGCTTTAAGTCATGTTTCCGAGGTAATCTTATTTTGTGTGCTCTAATAAATGCGTTAAGAGTACAACATTAACATTTTGCCCTCAAATTGACCATTTTGGCAGAAGTTGTGATTATCTGCTGGTTGAAGAGAGGTTACATTCAACAGTCTAAGTTGATTGCAATGATTTGTAAAAAAAAAAAATAAATAAATTAAAAAAATAATAATAATAATGCAACACTGATTGGAATAAACCAGCTTTAAAAATCTGGCTGCAGTCAACACTTGATATCAATCTTGCATGGCACTGTTTGAAGTGAGGAAACAGTGCAGGCACTTTGGTTGATTAGAAGTAATGCTTAAATCTGCTCCCTTAGTTCTTATTGCAATGGAAAATCACATGCATTGAGAACAAAATGTCTCTGAGAGTAATGACTGTCGGAAGTTTCCTTTTATCCTTGTGTTCGTACATAAGGATCCCGAACACGACTTGCTGTATTTCAAAACATAGCCACCAAAGACTGCAGAAGTCACAGTGCTTCCTTCTCTCTCACTCCTTGACTCTATCCCTGGCCACACTTCTTACTCCCCCATTAACCCGAGGCCTTTTTTTCAGACAAGACCGCTATCATGCCGCTGTGCAACCCCCAGTTATATGCACTTCCAAAAGAAGGCCTTCGCTACGCTGTAACCCAGCACGACAAGAGAGAAAATGGAATGTAAGAAAGTACCAGATCCAAGAGGCTTCCTTTTTTCATTCTTTTTGACCTTATATGTTTCGTAAGTCTCTTATGTCTTATTTACACAAGCTCTAGAGTTGAATAAGTTGATGGAAAATTTGAAGATTCTTGATCACTGTGGGGCAAAAATAAAAAGATTCACTGATAAGTTCTTTCTTATGAACTCGTCAGTGGGAGATCAAAAGTGGCATGAAGGCAAAGTAATAAAAAGTAATAAAAACTGTGACACTTTAGATCAATATATATTCAAAGAAGCTACGGATATTGCAATGATGGCCATTATCACAATGGAATAGATAAGGGCATATCATAATCCTGTTACATACTGTATGTTTAGCCCTTACAACATATTATATTAGTCGTCAGATGCTGCTAGTCCTCGTATCAAACAAACTAAACATAAAGTTTTCTTTTAGAAAATCAAAATTTTTCTTCAGTTCATTGTGGTGAATGAGAGAATATTAGCCTTAGATACAAAGAATAACCCAAACTGATACAACCAGACCACAGGTATCTGTCTTGATCAACATCCCCCTTTAAATCTTCATCCACAGTAAGGTGCGGCATCATGCGATTCCTACATAGTTCAAATATCTCCTACTGGCTAATGAGTCTGTATATCAAGATGCTTGAGATGCCTTGAGAGTTTGCATTCCAATGTCAGCCTCCGGTTAATGAAGGTAACGTTAGATAGATATAAAAGGTCAGTCCTGCGGGCGTCACACTCAGATCGGCCTCCTGATCCACCTGCTCTCTTCATCCTTCGCTTAAGGCTTACAGGGATGGGATAAGCCAAGTAAAGGACTGGGTTTGGTTTAGATGTGCTCTGATCAAGGCTGTCAGAATCAGTTTTAATATCAGAATGAAAGGCTCCCCGTAAGTCTTTGTCCAATCAAATTCATCTCCGTGAAAGGGCACTAACTAAATCTTTCTCAGACCATAGTGGAAAACCTCACACTGAATATGTCTGCCACATGTGCGACTTTGATTTTTTAACGTTTGAAGTATAACAAACAACTACGAGCCACATACATCGGAAAACAATAATCCAATAATGCAAGTGTTTATTTTCCATTGCGCTAATTATGTACTACTTGAGTTAATTTTTATATTATCAGATAATTATCTAAGACTGTAATACTCCACTCACACTCCTGCCTTATTACAGGTTCGGATAAAGGGATCACAGCTTTACAGTTGTACATTCAAAACCGTCAAAACCATCAGCTTCAGTCTTTACTCCTGCTTATCTGTGAGTCCCATCCTACAGCAATTCAAATGCTATCTAATAATAGATCTGCTAATTAAAGCAATTTATGCATGTTTTGGGCTCTTCAGCGAGAGATGCTCTGGTGGGAAAACAGTTCTTTATGCTGCAGTCTTCACACAGGGGGCTTTGAACCCTGTCAGTAATGACGGGGAGAGATGGGAGACGAATAAAGGAGAAAGATGAGAAGGATTGAGGAAATGGCAGAGGGATAATCTGTACCACTGATGTGTTCTCTCACAATACTGAGCCATTATCTCATTAGATAATCTGGGGTTTAATAGTTGCAGCCACCCTAATTGATGATATGTGTGAGAATACATCTATTTTCTGGGTGTCTAAGAGTGAAAGTGAAAAAACTGCATAAGACCTAACAAAAAGCATATTGATACTATTGATTATTAGCTGCCTGACTGGAGAGGAGATGACTCACATAGACGTATCCTTGAGAAGCATCTCTGAGGTCATATCATCACAGTGACCTTTAAAGCTACCCTTTCAAAATAGTGATGCTCCCACTTACTCTCAAATAATAATCCTTGAGGAATACAGCTTCACTCTAAAAGCACTGCAACCACTGCAGCACTTCAATCATTGCTAGCACAGATGGACAAGTTGCAGGGTCACATAGGTACAATAGTATTGTTTCAGACACACATATTATCTAAGAAAAACAATTAGCCTGTCTCAGCCCATCTTCATTATCAGAGGATGAAACAACTTCGATTCGCATATTAACCATAACATTCACATGTGGGGTATCTTTGTAATTACTTATGAAATCTCTTGAGTATGGAGAGCAGATTTATTTACAGAAGTAATTATCCAAAATGCCTCAGCACAAAGCCATGGACACAGCTGGACACTGACCTCAGAACAGGAAACTCAGGCCAAAGAAGTACAAACAGCCCGGGGAAAAACCACAAACCCACGGGAATGTCTGAGCTTAGAAGCTCATCTATCCAAATGAGCACGGTTAGTAGTTCACTACTTAGGATCTCTTGACAGTTTTTTTGGAAGAAACTGAGAGCACCACCTCGGGCGTGACAAGCACAAGATGTTAAAAAGAAGAAATAAATCAACTTCACATCACAAATAATTTAACTCTGTGTGGTGTAGTCTGCAGCCTTAATCTAGTTTTTCACAATGGTATGATGTGATCTGTAAGTTAGTAGACAAAACCACATTTTTATAGGTCTAATTAACACAGACTTAAATGACAGAATAATTTGGTTAGTACAAATTTTGTCTGGTTAATTTAACACATTACTGAGGTCGCAGTGGTCATGAAACTACATGACTAATAGTTTAAGTTTATGCTTAGCGTCATGCCATTATACTTGTTTAATAAAATCAAGCTGTATATTGTATTTATTATATTATGTGTTTGGGGTCATGCTTGAGTTCTGTAACAGTCAATCAAGACATTACTGTGCTTTATAAGAGCGTGTCAACCTAAACAATTTGAAATACTGACTGAGTAAATTATATATGCTGTGGTTCTTTTTAGAGATGAGCAGAAAAGGTTGAGGGAAGTAGTAGGGGTGTAGGAGGATCCTTAAGGCGAGGAACCCACTAACTTTACAGGAGAGGCAGATAGTTATCGATCCTTCTCAAAATGAGTTGTGTGTGTACGTGTGTGCGGGTGTGTGAACGTACGTGTTTGCCTTTGTGAAGGTGTGATAACCTGTGAACTCCAAGCCCACAGGCACTTGTTAAAGCTCTCAGTAGCTTCCCTTCCCCAGGGTTTGCAACCATGCTCGGGCTCACAGCACCACAGGAAAACAGTGAGTAAACAAGGGATGCAATCATGAACCATAGCTTTCAGCACAAAATTCGAAAACACACATTAACACGAGCTTTCGCTAACACCATTACTTATGCATTTATGCACATTCAGTCACAAACAAACAATACCAGCGACATCTGCAGGGGTTTGAGAGACAAGAGAGATACAGTCTCAGTTATTCTGCCTCAACAGTTGTTGAGTTCTTATGAGCATTTTTCAGGTAATAATGATCTCAAAAACAATAATGTCAAACAATGTTCATTTTTCATGACTCATTTCAACATGGACCTAAGATATAAGGTGTTCATCCATTTCAAAATATGGATAGATAGATCCAACCATAAACCTCAAATCAGGTTTGATGGAACCCAAGGACGGATGAAAAATATAAACTGCTTAAAAACCTTGATGTCATTTAAAGCTGACCAGAGTTGCTGCCACCCAGAGTTGCTGCAAGCAGTAAAAAAGGAAAGAACATATTCTAAATTAGCAAGCAACCATCGCACCATTCTTTAAAAAAGAGTAGTCTCAGCAGATTCTCAGTCAGCATGAATGAAGCAGAGAGGGGCTACACTGTGAATACATTTCAATTAGTCTATTTCTTATTCCTACCCTACGTTTGAGTGTTTTCCAGCAAATTAACAACATTTACTGGAGAGGCTCTCCTACCAAACTGGTCTACAGTAAAGCTTATTAGTTGGATTATATCTAAGAAAGAACAGAAGGAACCTGACAATTTCATCCAACAAAGGAAGCCTCATCAGCGTACACAGATGTCTTATCAGCCCCATCATCCATAGCGAAGAAGTCCTCATTAGTAGCGAGACTCAGCTCATCACTGTCACCATCACAAAGACTATAGGTAGTCTTGTTAGCTTAGGGGACAACACAGCAGGCCAGCTTCCCCCAATCAAGCCGTCATTACTTAAGGTCCAGCATTCTGTAACAAGTGACGTTCAGTATTTTGGTTAACAACAGTCAACCTCTTGCAGCCATGAGTGTCAGTCCCCATAGCAGCATGATCCAGTACATGTGAACTCTGACCTGTGTACTACTAACTCCAGCAGGCCAGCCAGATGTCTCAGTTAAAAGGCTCCCTATGGGGTTACTGCAAACACCAGTGATGGAATTAGGCTGTGTTCTGCTAGTCACTGAGTCCCTCTTGTATTTATTTTTCTACTGATAACACATGGATGCGAGGGTTTATAAAGGTTAAATAAGCCTCAGAGGACCTTGGCCACTTATTGCTAAAGTACTTAGACTAGTTATTAGCTTAGCTAGTACAGTTATGAAGATATTAACAAAATCCTGTACTGTTTTAAAGCGCAGTTGTGAGACAACCATCATAAGAAAGAATAACATGACAGGCCGATCTTTTAGTTTCCCACCGTTCCTTTTTTGGACAGTGTTTGCAGACAATCAAACAAAACAGGTAGAATGGCGAGCCAGGTCGCAGCATCACTCTGGGGAAGCATAATTAAGATCTGTGGGATGAAAAGGACGATGCCATTTCGACACGAGCATATGCTTTTAATGGCCATCATTTAAATTATTATGTATCATCCAATTACCGTTGACAGATTTATAATGCTGAACTCTACCTTCCCCTTAGTTCCGAGTATAATGAAGTCACTTTACAGCACAGCTTTAAGAGCTCGACGTTTTAATGATCGACCATTTTAGCTTTTATACAACAGTCAAGATACCATACAAGAGAATGAGAGAATGAGTTGGTATACATCAAACACACAAAAGGGTGGAAAAAACATGTAGCCATTCTGAGTCATTCTGCATCATTTTCAAGAATGGGCATGTAAACCTGGCAGCTATCCCAGCCATAATGTCTAAAAATGTTTGTGATCTATAGTGGGATAAGGATGGCTCACACACATATACTCACAGATTCACAGAGGGCCATTGCTATGTACATTTACTGTAAACCATATCACCTCTCCCAACTCACATATTATGGCTATAAACTGCAGTGCTAGGCCAGTCAGTGAGCATTTGTCAAAAGTCTGGTCCACTGCACTGGTCCCTCGGCCAATAAAGAAAGGAGTGCCTGGTGTTCAGTGGTCAAGACAAGCACTGAATACTCTTAGTATCTGGGCTTCCAGTAAGGGGTTAGTTTCATCTCAGAGCTCTTTGTGTGAATGACATAATTGTTAGGAGTAATTAAAAGGCTTTATTGAACTTTGAGGTCTATGGTGCCAGTCTGCCGCTTGCAGTTTGAGACAAAATGTGATGAACAGGTGCCTATGGTGCAACTTTAACTGCTAATTAACATATTTCACAATGGTAAAGGATCACAGACTGTACTTAAAAGGCAGTAAAGCAGGACAATATTTCTAACAAAAGCACAAACCTACTTGAGTACCCTTGAAACTCCCTGAATTGCATGGTTACCAAGTTTGTCAGTTTGGAAATTTAAAGACAACAGGAAAATTGGTGTCATACGTATTTTTGTGCTCTTGATGTGGTGTATAGGCAAGACTTGGTGTGTTTCCTTTTTTAAGTTACCACTGAAGTTTAAGAAAAGACTGTTGGTTACAAGGCTGTATTATATCCACATGTTAACACTGTGCCGATTCTGCTTTGGTCAAAGAAGCTAGGAAGAACATTAGTGTTATATGAAATAAACCTTATCATAACATGTTAATTTGAAAGAATTGTGTCGCATCCAAGAATAAGGGTGCGTTAAATCCACATGTATCCTGAAGTGGGCAAAATTATTTCAGCCCTCATGCTATAGGAGAAAAAAACTTGGAAAAAAATTTTCTCGTTACTGTCAAACAAAGGAAGTCCAGTACAGAATAAAGCCATCACTCAGTGTCAGACACTTATGGAAGCTCTAGTGTTGAAAACATATTGTTCTTTTTTCACTCTGTGGCCACTGCTAATGTTACTGACGGCTGTCTTTGTCTTTCAGAGTGACGAGACTGCTGTCAGTAGGGAATTTGAGGCACTCTTGAAATAAAAAAAAACACTTGGGTTTTTCTTGTGTACCTTAGCCAAAAATGAGTGCATCGAAATTTACTTAGATTACTAGTAAGTATTATGACAAAAATATAATTTTGTATGTTTTACTTTAATACTTCAGCCTGAAGCATTTCCTTAAAATCCATACAGTAGCTTAAAATACTGCATGTTAAAAAGAATGGTGGAGGGATTTAGTCATTATTCTCTATCTGGTGCATTGTTGTACCTTGTGTTCAGCTTAATGTATTTTTTGTGGGCAATGAATGAACTCCTCCCTTATAGGTGGAGCCCTTCAAAACTCTAAAAATCATCCAGGCTCAACCAGCTTGTTCCGTAGACCAAGTGCATAGATACAAATGTTGTTATCTAATATTATCTGGCCCGAAAATACCCAGTCTTTCCAAACAATGAATCTATGTGACCATACTTGGTATCACTGTATTTTACAGTTTGCCTTTTAAGTCCTGGTGGGTGGAGGATGTCTTCTGGGGTTGCTTCAATGGCTGCACCTGCAAAGTCTGGTGCTTGGCTAGGACAAAGTGGCTAATATCTGCTGTGACAAAAGGCTAAAGAAAAAAAAAGTGTAAGCCAATTTAGTCTAGTGGAAAGTATGTTGTCAGCACTCCAACAAAAACTTTGGTGACGTGCGCCCCAACCTCCATCTGCAATATTGGTTTTATAGGAACGCTTGAGGTAGTTTTCCTGGAGCGAACCTTTGACCCCACCAACATAAAACATAGCAACTACTAGAAAATGTGTATAAGACAAATCCATTTCTCTGTCTCTGCCTAAGATTTCATCCAATAAGCATGGTGTTTGACAAAGGCCAATTTTCCAACATAAATGTCCCAGCCCTTTTGTCATACATAAATGCACATGGCCTACCTCGAGAATGGTTTTGTTGCTATTCCTCTCCATACGGCATCTTGTTTTTTATTGGTAATTTTTCACCATCATTCATAGGTTTCAGAACATTTTGCCAAAGGACCACAGTTGAAAATTAGACTGCTGATTATACAATTGTTACAATTATAAAAGTGTCGATTATTGTGCATTGGCCTTATAAATAAATGAAACGAAATGAAAATGTTGGGTTGTATTTTACAGTCACTTGACAGGAGTAACTTTCATTTTTCAAGCTTGACAATGTGAATTTAATTATCTAGTAATGAATCCACTTTAAAGAATAATAACATTGTCAGTGTATGAAGTCTTATGTCTATCCAGTGAAAATCACACATCCTCACTGGTCCGACTGGTGCAAAGGGACTGTCCAAGTGAAGTCCCTCTGTTCCTCATTTACCTGCAGCTCAAGTGATGCAGGCCCACGATACAACTAATTTGATCACATGTATAAAACCACATGCTCTCCGACATAGACCTGACTCTCCTTTTCCTTTCGGACACTTGTGGCGATTCATTTCCACTGGTGCGATGAGCGTTGCTTGTGAAAAGGCTGAGCAATTACAGATAGAGGGGTCACTTTCAGCGACCGGGCAGCCCGCAGCACGGGCCAGGGGCCGCATCCTGCTGGCTGCACCGGGAAAAAGATGACCGAAATACCTGTAGGGGTGCTATGACAGATCAAACTCAGCAAATTTGTCACGACCCTCTCTCTGTTTTCCACCACCGCCGGTTAAATTGCTCTTTTTAAGAATACACGTGCAGCACCCGAAAACATAAGAGAAAATGTTTTGGCAATAAACAACTCATACCTGAACAAATCTGTAGAAATGCCAGCAGACAGTAAACTGCCGTCAAACAGGCAGGCATCCTTCAAGAGCAGCTGGAAACGGTGTAAATCCAGTTAGAGTGCGCTTTGCGTGATGCCCCTTTCATCTAAATCGCAACTTCTACTGCAGAGCCGATGATGGGGATCGGGTCGGAGGAGAGTTCCTGAACTCCGCGGCAGTACAGATGATAACGCTCAGAACTGCTCCTCAGAGAGAGAATTCGCAGCTGGCCCGAAGTTCACATCAGTCGGAGGCATCGTGGCGGGTTAGTCGGGAAGTAATCCACTCAACGCCGCTTGGATTTTCTCCGCTCCTGTCGAGCTCCCTCACGTCCGAATGCTGATAACTTCGCGGAATTCATCGGTCATCAGGAACGCTACTAGTTCCACCTCAGAAGAAGGATAGAGAGCAGGAATCCAAAGAGTTGCACTCACTTTAATGGTTTAAACGTGTAGTCCCCCCCCTTTTTTTTTTTATCCCGGTTTGGTGGGACTGGCGCGGGCTGAATGAGGCGCCGTGCGTCTCTGCGCTCAGCGCTGCTTTGGTTTCCCTCCCCAGTCAGAGGCTTTTCTGCTGTGCAGAGGAGATTCCAGCGAGTCAGGCACCATTTAACCGCACAAGGGGCACGCTCACAGCGCGAGGCTCTGCCAGGGTTTGCTTTTAAGCTCGTCCCTGATGAAAAAGACTCAGGTCTAATAAATGCTAGAAACACGCCAAAAGGTTGGCAAAGTACTGCATGTGGGTCTTAGAGGTTTAATGACTAATGGATTAAATATTGCAGACAATGTGTCACAACACCCAGTCCCACTAATGTAAGTCGAGCCGTTTCTAGTTTACAGAATGGCAGGGGCTTGCAGTGGACTATGAATCCAACTGGGTGCGCCAATTTAACACTTTGTTTTAGGCGTCCGTCTTTATCCAATATGTCATTAAGAGCGTTACACAGAATGAAATGCAGACCCACCCCCCAACCAAAAATGTACTTAATAATTTAAAGTGTGTCTACTGTTGAAAGTGAATATATGACCTTGACAAGTGGTTCATACAATTTTTTGATCCTCCTACCAAGACAGAGGAACTTGCACTTCTGTTGTTTCCTTATTACAACCTAAAGGGACCAGTGCAGGCAGCACATATAGGAAAGTGTACTGTGTTCTTAATGAGCCAGTACCATGGGCCTTTATCCACACAGGACCCTCTCAACATACCACTGGGGAATTGGATGACATTTTAAGTATAGTAGAAATGATTTACCTAACATATGATATCTTGATATCAAATATGTTAGAGTATTAATCACATACCCTCAGTGAAATTCAACTTTAATTTAATACAGTTTGAATTGAGAAAGATGAATCCATTTTAAAGTTAATAGTAAATAGTTGTATCACTGACCGAACCTCAGAAATGTCTTTTGTCGTCTGAGGAGGTCAGCACTCCCTCTGCTGGCTGCAGGCCTGCAGCACAGTCTGGTGGAAAGGCAACTGTACTAGGAAAAGTTAATCGTGTAATTAAAGGCTGTGTTTTTCATTTTGTATTGCCTCCACTACTGGATTTCTCCTTGGCAATTTGATCTGTTCATGATATCCCCCGTGTCTTCAGTAGCATAGCCACAGCTGTGTCAAATTCTTGAGGGTTTTTGATTTCAAATACATTACTGATATATACTTTTAAAAGTCTGTTTGCACCCTATTTCTGCCAAATACACAAAACTCCAAAGATCTCCGAAGCAGGCAAGTTGCATGACACAACAAAGGTGAAAAGTTTAGTATATGCATAATTTCTACCATAAAAAGCATACTCTTGAAAATTCCTCGGCATGTCCAACCAAAATTAGCAACAGAAGAAAAGAGACAATAGTTGTGTATTTAAAACAAAGTCAAATTATCTGCCTCACTCACACGCACAGAAAAAAATAGTGATGCTTCTGGTCTTTTAAGTTACATTTAGACTGAACAGTTTACTTACTCCTGCCTCCCTGCCCTCTCGCCTCAAATCCTTTAATTGGCCATTGTGGACCACTGGTGGCTCTGCTGAATGCAGTCAGCTCTCTAAGCAGAGCCCTCACAGTTTGTAAACAACCAGTAAAGTATGGGAAATTACAGTCTTATCCCAAGGACATTACGGCTTTTATAAAATACGCATTCCATTTTTTCCATTCAAGAACACCTTCCCCTCAGCGCTCTTCTCCTTCTTGCATTTTCTCCTTTTTCTCCAGTTCCTATAACCTATTCATCATGTTTGCATTAACACAATGGCACTGAAATATATGTACAGTTGTGCCATGGTTCTTGCCATTTCAGCTATTATTCAGCCTTTGCTGCACATTGCTATTGTGTTTATTTTTCCCTACGGAGTCTCTGTTTGTTCACATTTTTCCGTGCCTTCAAAATAAATATCATCCCCATTATATGACTCTCCGGCAGCCCAGTTGGCTGAGATCGAGTGACTGCAATAGCACAATAGTACTTTAGTGGACAATACGGTCCTGGTCATGTAATAACTGCATAATTAGCCTTAAGTCATATAATTAATGGGAATAAGCTGGCTACCATCACAGTCGCCAAATCACAAATAACAAGTGGAGACAGGGTTCACCAGTGGAGCTCTCGCTTTATGCACATGTGGCTTCAACATAACAACATGTGCAGTGCACACAACTAAATGCAGGGTTTGTGAATTCTATCATATTTCACATTTGATCACAATCCAAAGCATCTCCAACATCAATATTTCCAGGAACAGATGGCGAAAAATGGACACAAAGACACGCACGTCTTCATGGCAACACAACGCATAAAATGGCAAGGATTTCAAGGAGACGGTGCCAAGCACTGAGAACTATTTTTATTTATTTATTTCACTCCGAAGTAGTTTTCCAACTGGTCCTGAGCCAGGGGAGAAAAAATATCTCCAAAAAGCACAAAGCCAAATCCAAAAAAAATATTTATGAAGGAATAAATAATTTGGAATCTCCAGAGAGCAACAAACTTGGCTTCGGCTACTCCTCTATTAGTCACAGGTTTCAAATCATCCTCGCTGAAATGATCTGTTTATACCTGGTATCAGAATATCAGGCAAGTGGTCTGTATGAACTGTGTCAATGTTTTAATGGATAGGTGTGTATGTAACACATCAGGGCCATTAGTGGCTTCTCTCCCTACATTATTTCTTCCATTCTAGCTTTTATTTTCCCTGCTGATTCTCCACTCTCCCCATTTTCCTATTACTTATGACAGCTCATTGGGTCTATCATTTCCCCCCACTTGTTAATATCTTTGCCTATTTGTCAGCACCTCTCACTCCACATCACTACAGTTGCTCAGGGTCATATGAAGTGTTGAAGCAAAATGAGAGTCAGCCTTCACATTCACATCCACCCACAACACAGTGGAAAAAGCTGATGCAATATCCATGCCTCTGCTCTTCTCAATATCCCTCTAAATTGGCAAACTGGCAGCCACCCAGACAGTCTTATTAGCTGTTAAGACTTGGACATCCTTTCAACTTCTCACAATCTCCCTGTCAGTTTTTTTGTGTTTGTTTGTTTGTTTGTTTGTTTTTTTCCCTGCGGGGCCACAAAGACTTTACAAACAAAAAAAAAATTAAGGCTCCTTATCTCGAGAGAGGAAACAGCCAGATCAAGAATTAAACTTTCAAACATTAGGGTCACATAAACTACGTCAGATGGAAGCCAATTTAGATTCCATAAAGGCAAAGGAAAAAAACATCTTTATGGTGCCCATTAAAGATAAAAGGTCAAGAATACAATTATTTTAGCATCTAATTTTTTTCTTTGTGTTTACTTGAATGTGCTCCAGGTGTCAGAAAGACTGTTCAACATATAAGTTGGGTTTTGCAATCTTCCAACCATAAAGGCTATGGGAAGAGAAGAGCTATTAAACGTTTAGCTTTGTTGTACCTCAGTGCATCTCAAGTCAGAGCCCTTAACATAAAATATCAAAGCAAAGGGAGAGAGCATTTAAGTGTGTTGGCTTTGGACACAGCATTTGAGGTCTGCAGCTGCTGAACTGGCATTAAGTGGTATTAGAGTCTTTGTAAGGAAAAGGAAATACAGTCCTCTTCCAGGGAATTTGATTCAACATTTTATCTTTAAAAGGACAAATACAGAATCAGCACAACCTAGAGCACCATTTTACTGACTGCTGACTTTGTCGAGGCTTGCTTTAGAGATTTCTTGAAAACCTTTTTACGAGATTAAACCCAGACAAAACTAGACAGCTTAGAAACAGAGCAAATAAATTTGATAAAATAGATCTTTCATTTTGACTAATGACCAAATTTGAAAATAACAAGAGACCAAACAGCATAATCTATTCTCAGTAACATGCAAGTATACTCTTTGACTTGAAGGTGCGAGAGTAAAGTACACTGTTGTTACATACTGCAGTACTATACTAAACACGAATGCTTCCGATCGACCAGATTTGCACGGACCACATTTAGCGAATGACTTTACCTTTGTACCCAAGGCTGTTGTCTTGTTCAGATGCAGGCTCAGATGCAGGTGTTTGGGTGATGACCTCGCGGTTCTCTCTGTGCTTATCTGTATCTGGTCGTATGGGAACAACAACAGCAATTTTACAGAACTGCTTAGCTTACCCAAGAATACCTGCAACATGGAGGTATTCTTTTACTGGCCTAAGGTTTACTATCAACAGGAAACTCTATCAAACAGTAAATCTCACTAATGAACGACTGTTACACAAAAGGAACACAAGGGTATTTGATAAGCAGGAAATGCAGACAAATAATAGGGAATTGGCTTGTGGGGTCCTATACTATCACATGCAGCTAATTGGATTGGCAGATTTATAACTTCATCAATAATTTACAGTATCTATTCAAAACCAGTAAGACAAAAGAAGAAAAGTTTTTTTTTTTCATTTACACATTCATTTCGGCAACTGTATTCAGTATCATCAGTGGAACAGTAATCAGACTAATAAATGCACCCATGTCCCGCAAACCCATACTTTTATTTCACGTTACATGTGTGAAATAGAGATGCTGAAAAGCGCTGCAGAATGACTGCGGTCATAATGACATACTGTGACTAGTTACATAAGTTGCCTGGAGACATTCTTTTATGCTGCAGTGTATTATTACCCTTTGTGTCAACAAAGCAGTTTTGTGAACTTTTTTTGGCATTAAAAAAAAATGACTTAACTCAGTTCGATTCGGATAATGACTCATCAAGTTGAAGTTTGTTTGTGATTGTTTTATAAATAGATTAACCTAAAGAGATATTTCCCTTGCCTGCAGATTAATAAATATTGCTCCGGAAGCCCATTTCAAGAGCATTTCAGCGCTATGAGGTCTACTTAAATTTCATCCTGAAATCACAGAAAGGTAAAGTGTATGAATGCCTTAATGTCCTGCTCACAAGAGGAATATGATCTCTTCTGTGTAGGCAGAAACTAAATCTAATGCAACGCATTGCTGAAACTACAGATTGCTGAAGGAAATTCAGCTGAGCAACCGATAAACTTTATTACACAATTTAGGGTTAGGTAAATTGTTATTTATTTTTTACATTATTGACAAAGTCTGAAATATTATCTCCGCTATTCATAAATTAAACAACAACATTACACAACAGCCACACTAAAGTGCACACAAAGAATCACCACTTTCCAGTAATTTACTCTTGTTTTAGACAATGGCTGGCCGTTTGGCTGTGATGAGGTTTATTGCTATGGAGATTGTTACACTGTACCACTAGAGGGTGCCACCACTTCATCATGTCACTGGAATTTAAGCCAAAGAAGCAGCAACAAAACATTAAATGTTTTTGCTATTGTCATGTTAGAGCACAGTTTTTAAAAGTGTGTTTAAATTTAAAGGCCATATACACCAATGAAATAATAGTTGTACTGATTATCAATACATCTAGTGGAATGGGTGATTATTAAACATAATATGATATTATTGACATGTTACATAGTTGATGATCCTGTATGTTGTTAATCCGCATATTAGATGAGACATTGAACCTCTCTTGAACAACTGAAACTTATAACTCTTTGAAACATTGAAACACAAGCAGTGTTGCCCAGGAATATTTAACCCGTGTCCCTATCCTGGTTGCATTGTGTGTGCAAATTGTACCTAGGGATTAATCTGGATTCCATGTTGTATGAACATTTTAAATTACAGAGAGAAAATAAATGAACACATATTCAGAGTTCTGTGTCTTAAACTTCTCAACCACAAGAGGACAGCATTTCTGCACCTACAAGGTGCTGAAGTTCTGCTATTAAGATGGTATTGTTTAATATATTTCTCTTTCTTCACCCTTCTCCCATCCACACAAAAGATACTCACCTGATGAAATGTCCATGGCGTGGCCCTGCTGCAGCTGGTTGACAAAAAGCAGGCTGACGAGAAGGAATGTGATGGGTGATTGTATAGCCCTCATTGTCCCTACTGCCTCACAGTGCCTTAAAAAGGCCTTAATAAACCTGGAAGAGACAGACAGGTGAAATGACATATCAGGACATCCCATATACTGTAGTTGAAACATGTGAGCTGAACTTGAGACATGCTGCAAGAATAAAGAGATGATTATACACTGCGCTCCAAAGTTAGTCAGATAGCGAAACACTTAGCTTTTATTTTGGCCTCATGCTTCTATTATTTTGAAAAAAGAAATGAAAAAAAGAGGAAAATGGTGTTTCGCACTTTTCTGCGAATCAGCATTATGACGGAATCTAAACCGTCTTTTTTGTAAATGGTTTTACAGTACATGTAACTTCTAATTATTGTGTCATTTCACAGACATTCCATGGCATTATGACCATAAAAGAAACTCTGTCTACCCCGCTGGCGAGTATGTGCAACCATTTCCCTGTGTGAAATTCCACTATAAAGAAGAGAGGCAGACAGATGGACTTTCTTCTGAAACCCATCTAGCATACTGCCAAACTCTGAGTCTGTTTGTTTCAGAGGGATCCAGTCCACACAAAGCAAGGTAATGCAGATTACTATTGCTTCAGTGTTGCTTCTCCCACCATATTCCAACACACAAGTGAGCTTCTACAGTACATCTGAAACATGCTCTTTATGTGATTTGTGCAAAACTGTGCCCCTTCAAAATTCCATGTTCTCACACATAATCCAAGTCAAACAACATACAAAAATGCTCACATTTACCTGCTGCACATCCCAACCTAAGCCCCCAAGTAAATACACACCTACACATACCTATGCACACACACACACACACACACACACACACACACACACACACACACACACACACACACAACAGAACACACACCCTTGCCCTCCAGTGTGAATGGTGATGAGCGGTTGACAATGCCAGGCGAGAGAAATAAGAAGTCAGTTCTACTGATCTGCCATCTGTGGTACAAACAGCTTTGCAACTCATCCTAGCTGTCTGATGGAAAGCCAGAATCCTAGGATGTCTTGGCACCCTGAGGCCACTGACTCCACCGATGCGGCACTTTAATTGTTCTGAGTAAGGCACACCAACAGCCAACACTGTAGATATGCCAAACTTTGAGCTAAAAGTGAATACACTGTACACACCGGGATGAGAAGGGGAGGGACCCTTTTTGTTTTGGGTATTTAGGTTAAGCTACAAGATAGTGATATGTTGTTACTTTAGTAAAAACAAAAAACAAAAAAAAAAAGTTTTTTATCTGTATATGAAAGGAGGGGAATTAGTGTACATGTTAAAGTTTTGTGTTTGTTTTTTTGACATTTTCACGGAGGTTGGTTGGTTCAATCCTCGTGAAAGAGCTAAAAAAGACTTTAACTAGAGGGACACTCAGAGAGCGCAGACCTGCGCCAAGGCCAGTGTCAAACAAGACAAACCAGACTACAGAGAAAAAAATTTCGAACTCTTTGTAAATGATGCGGATCAGCCCCAAAATTGAATGGGTTCTTCTCTGGACCATTCCCCATCCCTCCACCAAGTTCGGTTCAAATCGGTTCAGTACTTTTTGTGTAATCCTGCTGACAAACAAACCAACAAACAGACATAACCTCCTTGGCAGAGGTAAATATTCTGGTCCACAGATAATCAAAAATTGAAATGGATTAGTTAGTTATCTTCAAGTTTGCTCACATTTTTTTTAAAACCTTGGAAAACAAGGCAAGATGGACTAAATATTTCGATTTTTCTTGAAGATTATAATTATATTTACAGATTATGTTTCATCAGCAATCCACTGGTATGAATTTTGCTGTAGATATGAAGGTCAGGCATCTAATTTTGTAAGGTATGTGATTTAGTATTCTTTATTTTTTGCGATACTAGTGGCAGGGTTCTAGGGATGGCAATGACGGTCTCTCAGTCAGTCCGCCACTTTGGTCAAGACCAAATATCTCAGTGGGTTCTAGATGGATTGCCATGGCATTACGTACAGATGTTTATGGTCCCTAGAGCCTGAGTCCTAGTGACTTTGGTGATCCCCCGACTTTTCCTCTAGCACCACATTGAGGTTGGCATTTTTGATTTTCAGTGAAACGTCTCAACAACTGGATTGATTGCCATAAAATGTGGTTCAGGCATCCATGGTGCGCAGAGAATTAACTCTGATGATGTTAGTATTCTTTAACTTTTCATCTAGCACCACCAGCAGGTCAAACTTTTCACTTATCCAGTGAAATACAGTATCTCAATATCTACTGGATAGAATTTTTTACAGATAATTACTTTTCCCAGATGATGTATTCTACTGAACTATGGTGATCCCCTGACTTTTCCTCTAGCACAATCATGAGGTTGACATTGAGTGACTGAGTGTCTCAACAACTGAATTGATTTCCATGAAATTTGGTACAGACATTCATGTCACCTTCAGGACTAACTCTAATAATTTTGGTGATCCCTTAACTTTTCAGTCAGCACCACCATCTTGTCAAAATTTGTCAAGTACTTAAGTTTTTGACCAAACACCTGCAAAATTAATTAGATTCCCATCAGCCTCAGCTGTACTTTATTTAATGCTAATTAGCAAATGTTAGCATGCTATGCCAACATGCTAAACTAAGATTGTAAACATGGTAAACATTATTCCAGCGAAACAGCAAGTTTGTATTGGCATTGTGAGCATGCTGACATTAGCATTTAGCTCAGAGCACGACTGTACCTCAGAAAAGCCTCACAGAGACACTAGCATAGCTGTAGACTCTTAGTCTTGTTAGACTTTATGTCACATCCCTTGGTCGTATCGTATTTGCTTCATTCTGGATCTGGTTTATATTAATTTTGTGAAATCTTGTAAGCCAATGCAGGCTTGGCATGTTTGTCTTTAAAAACAATCCTGTTGTGGTTGGTGAGTAAATGACTTGTACTAAGGACTTTACAGTGTTTGATCAATCTAGTATATATGCTGATGTTTCAAAAGCACAGAAACAATAATACTCCATAGTAATATAATCTTCAATATGAATAACCTCCATATTGAAATCTGCTGTTATAAAACTCTTCACATGGATATATTACTAACATAATGAGTGAGGAAGATTGCATTTTGTCGAGGGCTGAATAATAAATGTGGGTGGTAATTAATAACATTGTATTGTTTAGTTTCACTAACATATCTTATGGGGAATAAAGATAGGAGATTGGCAGAAAATGGGTATAGAGGGGGAAGATATAATAAATCCAAGATGTAATTTAAAAATATGCCAGTGGGAGAAAAAAATTAAGTGAGTGAAATAGAAAAAGCCCCAGAGTATATGCATAATTTGCTGATAACTCCAGTGGAGAAGTGTTACTTTCACACTAGGAAATCTCAAACCTGAAATGAAAAGAGCAATTGGAATGGTTCTAGTGAAAACAAAGAAAACCAGGGCAGGGATGCCATATGTAAAGATCAGCAGTATGTGGGGTCAACACTTATTATAGTAATCCTCTATGCTTTATTGTACTGTACGTTCAGTGAATGGAGCGTCTCCATTTAAATTTGTGTTGATCCTTCTGTCTAATTAGTATAATGAAAATAACCTGCACCGACCCAGTGAATTTCATCATACTATGTCACGTTGATACTGTCTAAATAACTGTACACACATGTACACATGCATGCACTCATACCCAACACCTGCAAAGCTGCCGTTACTGAAAGACGTGACAGTAATGTATCTGTTAGACTCATATGCACAGGCTCTAAGCTAATGGGGAGAGTCTGCAGATCAAAGGAGACAGGACTGCTGATTTCCCCTTGCTTCTTCTGTCTACTGGTGAATAATCACAGCTTACGATCTAACATACTGTCAATAAGCCAGAACAGGAACTCTCCCTATAGCACAGCAGACAGATCACATACTGCTGAAAGCACTGGAGCATGAACAGAATCAGCTTTCAGCATCTCTCCACCTCAATTTTTCTCCCTCCCAAATGCAATCTCCTGTACTCATAGACACTAAACATGTCCAATGCAATACTTCATACTAAATGTACCATGTCAAAAGGTGCAGGAAGAATAATTAAAGTTAATATATATATAAATATATATATATATACTATTTATATTATATTTACATATTTACTTTGAATGCAAATTCAAACAAAAAGCAGGCATATTTCAATGCACCTGCAGCATTTACAGGAATATAATACTAACATACTGCATATCCCCACATACTTTTATGGATTTTTATACACTTGAGGTACATAACTCATGTCACAGTACTGCAAATAAAATACTGTATTGGCTATAAACATGGTCATGCTAAAGGCCAAACAAATTTAAGTCTGTAAACACCCTTATGCACAACATAGACTCCATGTGATGGCTAATCGGAAGCTCTGTAGAACAACACCACCGGATGCTGAAGGAAAGCAGGGGGCACGACCGGGAAGTATGATTCACTGACTATTTTCTGCGCACGAACTGGAGTCTAAATCAAGGCCACAGTGGGAGGTATGTGGAGGAAGAGGCTTACACTATTGAGACAGACAGACTCAGATATTTGATGTACACACAAACCACCTGCATAAATTAGTGCCAATTGAGTAAAGACACATACATTAACATTATACAAGGCTCACTGTCTCCTCACCTAAGACTGAAGAGTTCTTATCAACACCTGGCCGTTATGGCTGACATATGGCTGTGTGTTTTGAGGAAATGGATAGGGAGATAAATACTGGCTTTCATCACTGCCAGTATAATGCATTAAGGGAGCTATCAGAGCAAGACCAAGGATATTAAAAGTATGAGAGGCAATGTCTGGAGCTCTGTCAGGGCTCATAGTGACAAGTCATCTTCGGCTGCGTTGGCATTGTGGAAGAGAAAAAGTAGCCTGAGGAGTAATAGATGATCACATGGACCAGCCGCGAAGGGTAGTGACCTTTGGCCTCAGAGGATGAATGACCCTGATATGTCAGCATCAAAACTGTGACAACAAGATATGCCTTTAGTTGCATTTGAACTTTTTATTTGCAAAAAAATTAAGATAATATATGTTTGGTGTGGTGTTTTAATAGCACTATAAACATTTCGTAAAGAATTTGAGAGTCAAGAGGAAAGGAGAAATTATTGATGACCTACTGCAGCAAACCATAGTTTCATCCCTCACACCTCAGGCTAAGTTCAAGGCATTCACAGAGTAAGGGATTTAACAGCAAATGAATCTATTTTTTAATAAGTGCATTTATTCATAAGATAGTACTACGGGATGCTTATCATACTTTCTCACTGCTTACTGAAAGGAAAACTTCATACCTTCCCTTTATTTGGCCAGACAAGTCCTTTAAAGGCGACTTCATATTTACAATGAAGGTTTTTGAATTTATAGTATAGCCAAACACACTAAATCCACCAGATTAAGTGATCCTTTAAGATACGACTTTGGATTTGTTTGATTGTAACTCTAGCAACTGTTACTTGTGCACATCCATACCTTAATCCCTTTAGGGTTTTCAAAACCACTGAAGGATTTTCAGAACCAGAAGCCAGAGAAACAAAATGAAAAACAGATATCATAGAAAGAGGAAACGCTGAAATCCAGATTTGTAGAAATGCACACTGTGAGGTTTTTTTTTTTTTTTTTACCTTTTTTCAAAAAAATGTATAGTTTGTAATATACATTCACAGTATATGATTATCATATCAATTCAGTATATGCATGTCATTGTATTTCATTCCTCTAATTTCAAATTAATTAGAAATATGATTGACTGAGCTTTTATTGTTTAAGATGTAATAGTGAAATTAAGTTATAATTAATTTTTTAGTACAGTAAAATATTCTATTATCATTTTATGGAACAGACTTGACTTTTAAAGTTACTTCAGTCATAGTTAATATATGGATAATCGGAGGTATACCCTGCAATTATTGATTGTTTGACAACATGCAATCATCAGAATACAAATAACATTCATGGCAATTTGTGTTAGCCACAAATAACTTTCAGCACCACAGCACGTGGACAGCATCTGCTCCAGCATGAATCAATGGGCAGGGAAGGGATTCAATTCTTTCTGAAGCCACCTACGGCAAAAACATGTGCATTCACAACAGTGAAATTACCCTCCAAACCTCACTAATATGAATGAGTACAACTTCACAACTTACCCCTCCAGGTTATTCATCCAGTATTATTGTTCCGTTTTCTCTGGTAAAGCCAAATCTCTGCCACTGTGTGTTTTTAGGCATCCAAGCTCCCAACAATGAGAGCAGAGAGAAAAAGAAAAAAAGAACATATGTTGTAGACCTGTAAAAAAAAAAAAAAAAAAAAAAAAATCAAGGCAAAGTAAAGAAAAAATCAAAAGAAGGAGCCTATGCCGAAGGTAAAGCCTAAATAATCCATCTGTGATCCAGGAGACGCTATCAGATGGGGTGCATACAAATCACAAACCTACCTCTGCAGCAACCTAGGTCCAATATCCTCAGGGTCCTAAGGCTGTACTCAGACAATTTACTCTTACAGTTTAAGCCTGACAACTCACACGCTGAAGGACATCAGAAAATGCTGAGTTTCAACAATAAAATTATCATTTTGGTTTTATCTCCTCAGACTAATAAAAGACAGGAAAATATTTAATTCTCATTTTGCAGTTTGTCCTTTTTTAGTCACTGGGGACATCACGGACTATATGTTAAGATTCTCCTAAATGCTGTCATTACGTGTACTGGTATACCAGTGTGTTAATTTACAGTTCGGTGTATTTGATTAGTTACAGTGTGTCTGTGTAACAGCATCAACATTGTATTGTATCGCTTGACACAATCTAGATATACATACATAAATACAGATGTCTATATATATATTTTATATACAGTATGTTTTTGATGGCTTTCCAAATGATGCATCACAGCTCCAGCTAGCTGCAACCATGGGTAGAGAATATAGTGTGTTGTTGCGATATGGGATATATCCCTGTGCTGTTCTTCACGATCTGCAGAAAGGTATCCCACAGGGTCTACATTTACCTGCAGCAAAACCAGCCTGCCTCTCTGTCTCTTTCGCTGACTGAAATTGAAATGGTTTTTGCCCATTTATTTTTGCTTCCCCCTTATTCCTATTCAGGTGCATACAGTGGGGGTGCAAGACAACACCCAATTCATCACAGAGATAGTAAAGACAAACACATTTTCACCAACAGAAATTTGAGAGTTTTCAGTCCAACTGACTTGCGTCTCTGTGGAACTCTTCCAATTTCAACTGTCTCCCACTATCTACACCCCTGTGGAATTTTCATGACAAGTTCACCTGTGCTCAGATCGAATGAACAGATTGTCCAATAATAGATTTTTTATTTTATTTTATTGAAAACACTGTCCACAATGACTGATGAATGCATCTTCTTCTGTGTAATGATGTGTGTAACGAAAGAAGAATTGATCCGCAGCATTATTCAGCAGCTATTTATTCAATTCAACCCATCATGTACAGCAGTGTGAGCGGCTCAGTGAATTACCCAAATCAGGCAAATACGTAGCTGCTTTGTCAAGGTATCATTTGTGTTACATTTAGTACATCCAAACAGCACATGTTTAGTTTCATTACTGTTGTCACAAGAAGCTTAAAAGAGACCACGAATCCTATCTTCTAATTCCTCTTGTATTTAGTTTGTGGAAAGATCAGTCTATGTTCAGGCATAATCCACTCCATATTCATACATTTGTTCCTAACTGACAATAACACAGGGCTTGATGTAAGACTTGCTGAATATACCCTGGACCCCAACACACATAAGAAAGATTAACAGCATTCATAAATTCATAATGGTGTTTGGCTTTTAGGTATGCTAACCTATAATTCTTATGTGAAAAAATGATGGGTAAATGTATAGAGTCTGTTGCTGCAATGGAGGGGCATCAGGGCATGTGACCCAAAACGATTTTCTTTTCAACTGCATTCTTATCAGCAGCGCTCTTATCGTGATCCTTCATCAAACTCAGCGGCGAGGTTTTGAATTAACCTCAAGTCAATATCATGGTCGTCTATCATGCTGACGGGAGCAGACTTGTGAGTGTGACATTGGACAGATAATCATCTTAAGAGGAAACATGGTCTTCTAAGGCCAGAATGTTGCTTAACTGGTCAGAGTGACCAAGTCACTTGTGGTTTGAATCTTAGGTGAGATACACAAAGACAAACAGTATGTGACAGCCAATCATAAAAAAATATGTTTTGTATTTGGAGGATGCAAGATATTGCTTAATGTTTTATCCCTCCCTTTCAATAGACGTCTCTTTCACCATTTCCAATGTATGTTAATTTATTTAATCAACGTTTTAATACTGAAACGTTGATAAAGCAGTTTAGCAGCAACATTATGTTTATATTTTATTAAATATATTTCTGCTCTTTGTCACCTTTGACATGGCTGTTCTCACCCTCACCTTCATTATTTAATGTAACCCATTGTCATGGTTACTGCAAAAACATGTTACATAATATAACACTAAGCCCCCATGAATGATAGCTCTACATTTACATCAAACTCTGGATGAGGATAAACATTGTGTTATCATTGGTATTCAGTGACAATATGTTTCCATTTGCCGAATCAAAATTATTTATTTTGTATTTATTAAATGAAGAAAACAGTCATTACAGAAGCAAATCAATTCTTAATCATTTTTCCTCCAAAGCCCATGACCATCTTAGAACACAAATAGCATGATTTATAAAAGGTGATGAAGTAGATATATACAGAGATAACCTCTTCATATTACTTAAATATTTATACAGATATAATTATACATCTCATTGATATGTAATAATGATAGATCTGAAATATTTTAGTGCTGAGTAACCACATCTATGATCTCAAATTTATATCAGTGCTCACAAGTATGTTATTTAAGAATAGTAGCAGTGAGATGATAAGCCCTCACACTGTACTAACCTCTGTGAAAGTGTTGGCAATTGGCATTTTCCTGATGTGTTTTCAATCTGTTAGAAAACGAAAAAAGAAAGAGGTCAACCTGTTGACCCTTGCTCCTAGCCTCTCTTTGTTCTGTTCCATTATTGGTTGTGGTCTTAATATTTGGTTCTTTAGCTGTATGGTAAATCTGTCACATAGACTAATGGCCAGCCCTGAGGTATACTGAGTTCCAAATATGATTTATTCATCCTGGACAACTTGTACCCTCACCAATTAATCATTACACCTGACTATACACTGACGAGGAAACAAATTCCTTCAAAATGGTTGCTCTCTCACACATTCACACATTAAGTTTAACTGTGATTTGCTCATATCGAAGAATGACCAGTGTTTGTATTACCATACATTTATATGGTAATATTTGAGTCCCTTTTCCTTTCCCCTCTTTTGTTGGGCTGACTGACACTTCAGCATCTACACAGTGTGGAGGCCAAACAAAGCTATTTTCATGGATGGACCATTATACGAGAGCTGCATAGGGAAACTGTGAGAATGCAATCTAGGTGTCATTGCCCCTTGGTAATCTCTTTGGTCTTCAGGAATTCATTTTCTCAGCAACTTCAGTTGAAAATGACATTCTGACACCATTTACATGAAAATCCCTTTGCCTCTTCATCTGTAATGGTGGCCTGTGTACAGACAGGACCTCTCAGACGACTGGACATAAACAGTAAAGAGAAGAAAGACGGAAAGAAAGAAAGAAAGAAAGAAAGAAAGAAAGAAAGAAAGAAAGAAAGAAAGAAAGAAAGAAAGTGTGGATATTAAAATATGGGTTTTTCAGGGTTACAGTCGAGGTCAGAGCCTCGGGTATTAAGAAATGAAGGAATGGAGACACAGAGGGAAAGCATAATGCGGGAAATTCCTATTTCTCCACTTGTAGATGTGTATCTTCTCTCTCCCTCTGTTACTCACTCTCTAGCTATCTCATTCTTTCTCTCTCTCATACACACAAGGGAAACAGATGTAAAGATTTTCCCTGAAAGAAGAAGAGAAATCCAGAAGCGAGAAACCAGGAAAGCATGTACGATAAGTCCATAAGTATTTGGACAGTGACACTATTTTTTTAATTTTGACTCTGTATACCATGAAAGAAGACCATGAAAGACAACTGAAGTGGATGATCGCAGAATTCTTTGCTTGGTGAAGAAAAAACCCTTCACAACATCTAGTCAGGTCAAGAACACTCTCGAGGAGGTAGGTGTATCATTGTCCAAGTCTACAATCAAGAGATGCCTTCATGAATTTAAATACAGAGGATTTATCACAAGGTGCAAACCACTGGCAACACTCAAGAACAGAAAAACCAGATTAGACTTTGCCGGAAAACTTCTAAAAAAAGATTGCCCAGCTCTAGAAAAAGATTCTTTGTACAGATTAAACCAAGATTAACTTGTACCAGAATGATGGGAAGAGAAGAGTATGGAGAATGAAAGGAACGGCTCATGATCCAAACCATACCACAACATCTGTCAAACATGGTGGAGGCAGTGTTATGGCCTGGGCATGTATGGCTGCCAATGGAACTGGGTCAGTGGTGTTTATTGATGATGTGACTGCTGATAGAAGTAGCAGGATGAATGCTGAAGTGTATAAGGCTATACTGTCTGCTCAGATTCCGCCCAATGCTGCAAAACTGAGAGGATGGTGCTTCACGGTACAGATGGATAATAACCCAAAACATACTGCGAAAGCAACCCAAGAGCTTCTCAAGGCAAAGAAATTGAATATTCAATGGCCACGTCAGTCACCTGACCTCAACCCACTGAGCATGCTTTTCACTTCCTGAAGACAAAACTGAGAGCAGAAGGACCCACAAACAAGCAGCGACTGAAGGCAGCTAAAAGGCCTGGAAAAGCATCTCAAGGGAGGCAACTCGGTATGTGGTGATGTCCATGGGTTCCAAACTTCAGGCAGTCATTGGCTGCAAAGGATTTTCATCCGAATAATCCTAATATTTATAATTATGTTAGTGAAAATGAGGGACTATGTATAAAAATGTCTGTAATTCTGAAATGTTTAATGCAACATTTTTGAAAAACCCCTTGAATTACAACTGAAAGTCTACACTTCAATCACATCTTGATGGCTTCATTTCAAATCCATTGTGGTGGTGTAAAGAGGCAAAATTGTGAAAACTCTGTTACTGTCCAAATACTTATGGACCTAACTGTAGCCGAGAAGGTGCTGAGAGCAATCCATTTGGTTTCAGGATTCCATTAGGTCTAAATGAGAAATATTTTAATGCATGAATGTTGTTTCTTTTGGAAAGAGATTCAATGATCTTGCATACATTTTATTTTGTAAGACAGTGACTTGTTAACATCAATAATTTCTCTGTAGTGGTCACTACAAGACAAAACAATGATTTGGAAATGTTTCTGAACTTCCACAAAGACCTGTGTTTATGGAATAAAAACAGCATTATTTCAGGCATTAATGCATTCTGACACACACACATCAACAGTACGTTAGTAAACATACACAACAACATGTAACATAAGTGATAGGTATCACATATGAGATCCCTGTTAGATTTTTTCATGATAAAATAGATGCATGTGTGCTGCTGTTATGCCATTTATGAAAAGTTTAATATACAGTATATACCTACAGTATACAGTATAACATACAGTATGTTTTAGTTCTGTGAGAACTGGGGGAAAAGATTAAAAATAAAAGTTTATTTGACTGGATTAACACTGCCACCACCTGGCATTACTGTAGCACTACTTGAGAAAGAGCTCATGCAAACACATCAAAATATGCAGTAATAACCCCCAAACTATGCACACAGTTTCTTGTGGTGTGATTTTATGAAAACAGTTTTTTCTTTTTTTACATGGTCCATCTCCTTTTCTTTTGAAAGTGTAATTTTATACTTAGCACACATTCATCCATGCCTGCAAATCCCCAGTAAATGCCACTTAATGCATGAAAAATTAACATTATCAATAGGACGACAAGTATGGTGTTAAATGAATACACCTGTGCTGTACTACAAAATCAAAATGAATTACTGTGATTTTAAATGAATCTATACATTCATCAGCCTGAAACACTTGCTTTGCATATAATTTTGGGATTTAATGAGTATCTCAAGTTATTACAATAGTGCGCACCAGGTCCGACTGTAACAGAGGCTAATGTACCAAACTGTGGAGTCATATGTGTGCTAAACTGCTATATTCAGTTGCTGTGGAGTTTCCTGCACCCCACTTGGGAGATTAGATGTTTTACTGCACAATTACCAGAACAGACACATGCACACACAAAATCCCTACCACAAAGGCCAACAAGAAACACAAGCACAGATCAAAGACAAATGCTGGACTAGAAGCTTACAATTAAAATCATCTTGACAGCTACAAGAAAATGGAAATATCTTTATAAACCACATTCAATAAATTAACATAGAGTAATAGCAAGGCCAACACACCTCAACAACAGCTGGGGTGTGGTGTAGATTGCTCTCCAGTAGTTGTTGCTTAATCTGACACTGGTGGAGGAGCAGGTTTGGCCTTTTTCAAAACAGACTTGGCATCGCGGGAAAAGCCAAAGTGGTACTAATAATGTTAAGGGTGGCTTAATTCTATTCAAGTACCCTAGTAAGCCATGGCTGTGTGACAGTCAGACAGCACACACAATACCAGGACCCTGAAAACAAAGCATCTAAATGGAATTCAGTCACCATTTATTTCATTATTTACACCTGTGCTTTTCCTGACATTTTTACATGCTTTTCCTGCATGTAAAAATGTCCTCCATGAAGACCTATAGCCTCAAATTCACTCTCAGTTAGTACAAACAAAACACTTTTATGAGCAAGTTCAAGTGTGAGGTCATTCAAGACAATTCAGGACGTCTGAGCAAGGCTGAGGTTAAGTTTGAAGTCCTTTGGGGCGAGTCCATGTCAAGCAGACTGCAAACCAAAATGCAAGTCTTTCAAGTGTCTATATGTTGATTATTAAAATTACAAAGCTTTGAACATTTTCATTTCAAACCTGTTTATACGTAACACTTTGCAATAAACTTTAAAATATGAAGAAAACTTCATTTCCTTGTTATAAAAAAATAACAAGGCAATAAGGTTTTGCTAAAGAAAGAAAAAAGTGTGTACTTATTCTCTGTCAAGCATTGGTTTACCATCACAGTGGGTCTCGGTAGAGAGGTTTAGCTTAGTTTTGAGTTAGCTTAATTCACTGTAATGACAAATGGTAATTTTCCCAGCATATAAAAGCTACATACAAGCTTAAATACTGCTTCTGAAACCAGGGATACATTTGCGAATGATAGACACATAGCTGTCGCAACCATACAGTCCATAGTCACAGCCAAAAAAAAAAAAAGTCTTTAAATATTGTTTACTTACGGGACTGTATTCTGTGCAAAAATTTGCTACATAAAGATCTCCCCATCTTTTCAAGAGTCGATTTTAGAATATTCTCTTAATTTATCGTAATAATGAAAAAGGACATATGAAGGCAGCTGAGATTCGTCTACGACTGATTGAGCATGGTAACATCACGCGAGTCACGGAAGGGGGCACATTCAAGACCATTTTGCAGTTTCTTGTGGCCTGTAATGAGGTCGCTACACGTTATCACAATGTTTTAGAGTGCCGGTAAAGGCAGCACAACATTCAGGCCTGCCATGCGTAGTTGTTGAATTGATAGGTGGGAAAACATGACGTCAAGACGTACAGTGGGACGTCTCGGAGAAGATAAACAAAAAGGAAGGAAGCCTTCGGCCACACAATCGCGGCAAAATCGGTTCAAACATTTAGGTTGCAAGCTATAGTTAGCGACTAAATGTGCCCTTTAATTGCTTAGATAATTACGCGTAGGCGCTCACAATCATGGACGAGGCAATAATATTTCGTATGAGTGCATTTTCCGAGCAAGGAGGGAGGAAATACATGGAGGATGTTGTCGAGATAAGAATCGAGTACGAGCCGACGGCGTCGCCAGTCGACGATTATCCAAAGTCGCAGAGACATGGAGGACACGGAAAAACGGAGAGTGAGCCCACCAAACAGACTGAAAATGAGACACATGAGCATGACGTTGCTGCCAAATCTGGTCCAGCTTCTGCAATGTGGGTGGAGAGTCTATCGAATGACGACAGTGGCAACAACCTTGCACCGGTAACAGACGAAAAAGTCGCAGAGCATGTAGTCGACACTCGTAAGTCCGTGGCGTTTTTCGCTGTTTTCGATGGTCACGGGGGCCGGGAAGCTGCACATTTCGCACAGGAAAATCTGTGGGATTTGTTGAAAAGGCAGCGGGGGTTCTGGTCGAAGGATCACAGTGAAGTGTGTGCTGCTCTTCGGAAAGGGTTCATCGCCTGTCATCATGCTATGTGGAAAGAGCTACGTAAGTCATCAAAGTTAAGCTTGCTTGTAGTTCTTACCCTCATATTTATTGCTGTCTATTGCTCATAATTGTTGCTGTAGGTGTTCTATGGCAAACTGTCCTCTGCCGACTGCCCCCGTTTAAAAAAGAACGATGTGAGCCTCCATCTGACCAGGAAAGAGTGGTCAGAGTTGACATGAGCCCTACAATACAAGTGATGAATGTTTTCATCATAGCAGTAGATATGAGCGGATTTAAGGTTAAACACTTTACAAACCTACACTGATCCACTGGTCACATAGTAGGTTATATGTATATTACATAATAGGTTTTATGTATATGTGTGTGTGTGTGTGTATATATATAATATATATATGTGTATGTGTATATGTGTGTATATATATATGTGTATGTGTATATGTGTGTATATATATATGTGTATGTGTATATGTGTGTATATATATATGTGTATGTGTATATGTGTGTATATATATATATATGTATGTGTATGTGTGTGTATATATATATATATATATGTGTATGTGTATATGTGTGTATATATATATATATGTGTATGTGTATATGTGTGTATATATATGTATGTGTATGTGTGTATATATATGTATTATATATACACACATATATAATATATATATATTATATTATATTATATTATATCATATATATCATATTATATATATTATATTATATATATCATATTATATATATTATATATAATATATATATTATATATATATATACACATATATATATAATGGATATGTATGTGTATATGTGTGTGTGTGTGTGTGTGTGTGTGTGTGTGTGTGTGTGTGTGTGTGTGTGTGTGTGTGTGTGTGTGTGTGTGTGTGTGTGTATGTATATATGTGTGTGTGTGTGCGTGTGCGTGTGTGTGTGTTATAAATATAAACATAAACATTTTGGTGCTGGGTTCACCCTTTGGCTTGCCCCTTTTCATGCCTTTGACTGCAGTAGTATGCTGGTGGCCAGGTTTTAACGTCACTGTTACTGAAAGAGTATGTATTTACTTCACTCTTAATATAACAGAAACACAATGCATTGTCCTTTTATTATGAAATACTCTGCAGTGCACACATATAAAAGTTTTAGGCACTAAAGGTACAGTGAGGATCTTAAAAAAAAAATCTCCACAAAAGATTTTATTTATCACTTAATGTCATACAAAGTGCAGTAAACATAAAAAAACTAAATCAAATCAATATTTGCTGTGACCACCCTTTGCCTTTAAAACAACACCAGGACTTGTTGGTGCACTTGTTCAGTTTTTCAGTTGCTTGGCAGGTATGTTGTTCCAAGCAACTGATAAAATTAACCAGGAATCATAGGTAATCAGTAAAGAATCGGCCGAAAAGCAGAATCGATATTGGCATGGGTATCAATAAAATCCTATCAATTCCCGATTGGCAGCTATTTTGATAATTGAATAATTCTTTTAGTCATCTTTTAAGGAAAAATCCCAAACATTTGCTGTTTCCAGCTTCTCAAACGAGAGGATTTCATCGTTTTCATAATAGTTAACTCAGACTGTTGGTCTGACATAACAAGACATCTGATGATAACATATTTGGCTGTGGGAAATTTCACCAGGTATTTTTCATTCTTTTCTGATGATTAATAGACTACATGAATAATCAATTAATCAAGAAAATAATTGGCAGATTAATCGATAATCAATATAATCATTAGTTGCAACCCCATGTAATCATGTAATCCCAGACTGAGATTAAGGCTCTGTGAGTGTCACACCATCTGCTGCAGGACCCCTTGCTCTTGCTGTAGCTGTGGATAGTTTTTTATGACTCTGGCTGTATGTTTCCGGTCATTGTCATGCTTCAAAATGCATTTGGGGCCAATCAGATGCCTCCTTGAGGGTGTTGCATGATGGATAAGTGTGTCAACATCTGAGGTGTATGAAAGGTGTTTTGCACAGCAGTGTATATAGCCAATTTGGTGCTACTTTACTTTTATTAAACTCCTGCTGATGATGTAAGAAGCTTCAGTATAACTGAGTAAAGTGTTAAGTACAGATACAGAGGGATACAGACCCAAACAGTTTCTCTTGGTTGCTCTTAAGGCAACAGGCTGTGAAGCTGCTGCAAATTTGTAGTTAAGCAGGTTCAAAAGAGCACATTTGCCTCTGACTCACTGACAGGCTGAACTTAATTTAACATGTTTTTTTTGCGTGTGTGCTAAAACACCTTGTGGTAGGACCGTTTTAAAGATGACATTAATCATTTTGAATCCTTTTAATTATCTTTTCACCTTACAGCGGAGTGGCCAAAGACTATTACTGGCCTGCCCAGTACATCAGGCACCACAGCCAGCGTGATTGTGATCCGTGGAGCTCACATGTATGTTGCCCATGTAGGGGATTCAGCGGTAGTGGTTGGAGTCAAAGAAAATGACTCAGATATCACGCTCCAGGCTCTTGAAGTAACACAAGACCACAAACCTGAACTTCCTAAAGAAAAAGAAAGGATTGAACGACTGGGTGGCAGGTGAGTTGGTGGAAAGGATTGCATAGACGTCTTCTTCTGTGGAAATATTTCTCAAGTTTGAATTATATTATAAGGTCAGGGGCTATGTCTGATAGCCAAATAACATTACATGGAGGACAGATGTTTAATTGAACTTGTTCCTTTAACATTTTAGTCAGGCTTAAAAGCTTTGGCCTGTATTGGTATTTGGTGTTTTGGTTTTGTAACTGTAGTGTAATGAAGAAATCTGGGGTGAATCGTGTTGTGTGGAAGAGGCCCAGACTGACCCATAATGGCCCAGTGAGGAGGAGTACAGTCATTGACCAGATCCCCTTCCTGGCTGTGGCCCGATCCCTTGGTAAAGATTGCACCTTTTTTCTTGGAATTACCATCAAAAAAATTACGTTATATTTTGGAAATGCGTATCTTTTGTGTAATAATCCTCCAAAAGTGATATATTTTACTTATTTGCTAACAGGTGATCTCTGGAGCTATGATTTCTACAGCGGGGAATTTGTGGTTTCTCCAGAGCCTGATACCACTGTGATGACCCTTGACCCAAAACGACATCGCTACATCATCCTCGGCAGTGATGGGCTATGGAATATGATGCCACCCAAGAATGCTGTTAATATGTGTTATAGCCATGATAAAATGGTGGTACGTAATGGCACAACTAATGCACAGTATCTTTTTTTTTTTTTTTCCCCCACATTTTGCACAGTGTCAAATGTAATTTTAGATTTTAAATAGTTACAATTTTTTAGAAGATAAAATGTCTAAGATTTCATATTTGTTGGAGCCTAGAAGCAATGGGATTTAGATTATTGTGATATCAACAAGAATTTAAACGTGAATTTTATGTCTCCTTCCGTTGATTTCTTAAGGGACCGAAAGGAATGTCTTGCGCCCGCCGGCTGGGATGCACAGCTCTACTGTTTTGGAAAGAACGCATGCTCCGTGCAGACAACACAACTGTTATCGTTCTGGCCCTGCAGGAGCGCGGAGGACCCCCTATCCCTATGCATCGAGATGAGATTGTTGTTGACATGGCTACCGGAATTGACCATGTTCCATACCCAGGAACTCCTTATAACACATGTGAGGTCCCAAAGGTCAGTGCCATAGCTTTGTTGCATCCTACTTTTGTATTGTTTCATTAGGAAATCATACGGAAAAATGACAGATATTTTCCAAACGCAGAGTCGGTCACTGCTTGGGAAAGTACCTCAGGGCCATTCTGACAATGGAAAAATATACGGAATATTTTTGTGTGTTTGTATGTTGTTTGCTATTCACTGTATTGTCCTTTATATATTCCAGTTCATTTTTTTATTGTCATTTTAATACTTTCACAGTTAAAATATGATGGTTCATAGACACCAAAGGTCACACCAACAATTTCCATCAGTGGACCACTGGTTCACCAAATCACTCTTTTGTTTTCGGGGCCAACAGGCGGAGCATGAGGATGGCATGTTTTATGAAGAAGATGAAATATATGGAGAAGAACATGAGGGATGGACATGCCTGGAGTGGTAGAGAGGTGACTGCTCGTTACAAAAAAGTATCAGAAGTGTCGGCAACATGCCAAGCCAATGACTTAAATTACTTATGAGCTCGATAGCCATGCTCATCTTGTTGCGCCTGGTGGCGACAATTTAGCTGTTTGGACATAAAAATGACAAAGTCGTCTGACAGACTGTTAGCTCAATCCGCTTGGAAATGTTGGTATTATTAGATTCAGTAGTAGAAATGTTGTAATCCCACAATAAAGGTGTAGATAATTTACTTTTTTAAACAAACTATCCCCCAAAGTCATTCATGTAAGTGAGGTAAGTGAGATAAGAAGCTTAAGGCAAGAAAGTAACATGGGTGCCAGTAGAGGGAGACAGTGAAAAGGCTGCTTTGCATATTTAAAAAACAAACTGCCAGACCCTTTTAATTGATGCACAAGAGAAAGCCATGTTATTCCTAGGTAGAGTAACCAATGGCTGACACATTACAGGTCATTTTACTAAAGCATGAGTTTCCAATGCACAGTCAACTTCTTGTAGGTCGGGCCGTTTAGTATTGCTAAAAACACCAATACAGCAAATATATAAAAATATATAATACAATTGTTAAATTTTGCAAAGCTAAGTCAAAGTGCCAGTAAGAAAATGCTCATTGATGCTAATATTTCTTTAAAAATAATGATGGAAGCAAATAGCCCGAGAACTTTATGACTGTGTCTACCCTCCCAACCTCCCACCTATAGCCTTCCTCAGTCGAAAATGGGCTATATTTACTGTCAGTATTTACTGCCCACATTCTCTATAATCCACATTTCCCTTGTGCATGCAGCACACCTAAAACTCAATGTAGAATCATTTGATCTTAATCCAATATTGTTTTAAACTATTGTTTATTTCCATTACTTTAGTCCATGAGTCATTTGTAACAGCTTTCATCTGTGTGTCTCATTTTTAATGTTAGATTGATGAATGGCAAGTTGTGTTTCAAAGTTTTTCTTTATTCTTGACAAAAAAATGACAGGATTTCTATTAATTTACATTTATACATAAATGTGACTTTTATTAGTAATTAACTGTAATAATTAGATAATGATAATGAGTAGTTATATTTTAATAAAATTCAATTTTTTGATTTTCCTTATTTCAGCGGAGTGATGCAGTGAATGCTCCCTCCCCATTCAGAGAAAGTTCCACGACTCTGGAGCAGGCATTTGGGCTGTATGAGGCAGCCTTCTGTGCCACTGCACAGCTCTTACCTGATGTTGACACTGTGAGGGTGACACTGCCCCCCTCAGATGGTTCAGAGAATGTTTTCGAAAAGCAAGACTCCACAAACCAAACGGACTGTGGTCCCTCTGCTCTTCCAGTAAAAAGGTCCCGCCGTTCTCTTCACATCCCCCCTGAACTTGAACGTCCTCACCGTCGGCTTGGCCGTTCCCCCAACAAGAGTTTGCCCCAGAAGACACCTCATAGCAAAGTACCAAGTGAACAATCCCGTCAAATTCATGCTCAGAAAACAGAACGAAGCTCCTCTGAGGAACGGAGTATCCTATCACAGCACCACAACGCTGCCTTGTGTGTGTGCTGAATCTTGTCTTAATAGAAAGTGTTTTTGCCCTGAGACTAAAAGGATAATCTGCATCATGTCAATTTTGCTTATGTACTAGGTGTGCAACAGGCCTATTCCTAGATGTATACTTTTATACAAAATCTTAGTTTTTGTAAATATGTGAAAAATTTTAGATTGTAGAAGTGTTAATGTTTTAACCTTCCTCTTGCCCTTCTTCCTGCCCCCTCTTTAAATTTTAGTGTTCGGAAATTCAATATTTAAATTTTAGATTTGTTCAATCTGCACAATCTATTTTCATACTTATAAGTATGTACAGTATATCCAAATTAGGTATTTTGAACAAGATTGATCACTACGATCTGACTTAACACCGGTTCACCATAATAGTCATGTGCGCGATCTTCCAGTCAAGATTTTTATTAAATGAATTAACTATTTTATATTGTTTTGACTTGTTGGATGCTATAGCACGTCAGTCGTTCCTTAATTGGGGTTAATACCTCACACTAGGTGTTTGGGATCTTTCCTCTAAGATGAAATATGCTCCTATTGTTGATAGTTAGTTTTCATCTCATATGGTTTGCGTCATTTGTTTCTTTATCAGTGGCTAATTATGTGAGGTCATGAACACAACTGTTACTCAGCTAATTGGTGAATCTTACGCATAGCTTGTGAGGAGGTGTTAGGCTTAGTTCACCCAAATTAGAAAAAAAACATAATACACTCTCTCACTTACCATAGCGGTATCTCTCCATAGACATAGATGTGTGTGATTTGAGTGAACTGCCCCTTTAATGGTACTCCTTTTTCTTTACTGGAAAGTCATATCATTCCATACCAAGCACCTCCATTTATCATCTCAATCCATGGGCCTTTCTAGAAGTACATTTGTTTAAGTAGTGGAGGCAGACATATGAATTTTAAGTCAGAATTCAGAATGGCCTCAGAAATAAATGCAAGTGAACCGATTTGGTATAACGAGAATATTTTAATAAAAAGTCCAAAGTTACTGAATAAAAGAAAAAACGTTCATAATAGTGAAATATTAGAACACAAAAAGAACCCCGGACACAATTATTGGAACCCTTCTGATGAATTTAAAATAGTTCCTCAAACAAAATAGAAACCAAATAAGACTCACTTGTGCTTAATTTTCAGTGTTCACATGACCTGAATTAACTAATGAATGGTGGTTTTACTGCATAAAATGGGTCTGATTGTTTCCAGTTTCTTTTTCACAATGGTGAAGACATGAGAGGTGTCTAAGAGCATCAGAAATAGTATTTCACAATTAAAAGGCTACAATCTCCAAAGATCTTGAAATCCCTCTCTCAACAGTTCCTAATGTTAAGAAGAAGTTTCATAATCATAAAACTTTTAAGACACTTCCAGGACATGGAGCTAAGAAGAAAGTCAATGAGAGAATTCTGAAAAGGTTGATATGGATTGTGGAATAGCACCACACGAGACATCTGAAGAGCTTCAGGCTGACCTGGAGCCATCTGGAGTGGTGGTTTCAGCCCGTACCATAAACCGTACACTAAACCAAGTAGCGCTCCATGGGCAAAGGCCAAGGAGGACACCACTATTGAAAGAAAAGCACAAAAAGGCAAGACTAATGTTTTCAAAAACTTTCATAGATAAGCCACGGTCTTTCTGGGATGATGTTCTATGGACAGATGAAACCAAGGCAGAGCTCTTTGGGAACGCAGTGCATCAGTTTGTTTATGGGCAACGAAATGAGGCCCATAAGGAAAAGAACACCTACAGTAAAACATGGTGGAGGTTCTATCATGCTGTGGAGCTGCTTTGCTGCCTCTGGTACTGGAGACACTGAATGTATCGAAGGAATGACAAAATCAGAAGATTACCAAGGCATTTTAGAGCGAAATGTGTCACCCAGTGTCAGAGTTGAAATCTGCCATTGCAAAAAGGACTCCTGCAAACTTAAAAGAGCTTGAACGCTTAGCAATGGAAGAATGGCAGAGACTACCAGCAGACAGGTGCGAGAAGCTTCTAGATGGCTACAAGAAATGTTTAGAGGCTGCCATTGTTGCCACAGGTTCTGCAACCAAGTAGTAGTGAAGGGTGCCCATAATTGTGTCTGGGGTACATTTTGTGTTTGTATTATTTCAATATTATTTAAACTGTATTGGGTGTCTTCGTACTGTAAAAGCCAGGATTAATACCTGTACCTCAGTGGGAGGCAGGTTAGAGTCTGCTTTGCCCTTGATGTTATTTGTATAGCATCCGGTTCATTTTAAGTGTCTATTAGGCACTATTACAATTTGAACATGTCTTCCACTTTGTTCTCGTATGGTTTGCATCTGCAGTTTGTGTTTTAATCCACAAATAAAACACGTGATGGTATGTATATTGAATACAGTAAATGCCCAAGTCATGGTACGTATAAATACAAAATTATCAAAGTTCTAACTTATGTTAATATGGCAGCTCACTTAATGTTGTAGCTGATTTGTTTGCCTTAATTTTACATAAAAGTGTCATGGTTGCCTTAGCACAAATGAGTCAGAGGTGCTTTTCACATGTTTATACATGTTTGGGACCCAAACAGGTGAGAATCTCTAGAATATGTCAGTGTAAGTGTGGCCAAGGCCCAGCTTCAACCATTTATTATGCACCTTCAGTTCTACCCCAGTGTTATTTTACCTTTCACACTGCAGCATGCTAAACCTGCCCCATATGGTTAATGTTTTCCAATTATACTACAGAGCAGTTTGTTAATTTTTGTACAGTGGGTCAATATGCAATAGAAGTTTGTACAGTACATTATTATGCAAAGTAATTGTTTTTCAGGAGTCTGGCATGCTCAGATCTACTCTGTATGTTGTGAAGTGTCCAGAGGTAATGGATGTTAATGAGCATGTGGTGTGTTTTGACAATTACAATGCTTGGTTCTGGCTTCATACCCCCTGCAGCCAGTTTTCAGGTCAACTATATACATTACATGCTTTGAAATTGACTGGATATACAGTGTTGATGTGTTGTAATAAAGTTATCATTTTCCATTTGGTGCTGTCATGTCCATTTTGGTGTCTGTGTTCCATGTCCAGAGTTTGAAACTGGTATCATGACTATGATTAATGACTTCAGCATGTTTCTGTTTACTGAGGACAGTTGCTGCCTGCCTTCTTTGTAGCATGTTTCTGCTTGATTCAATACCTTGTTGACTCTTATTAATGTTGTTATTAGAGCTACTGTGCAGTTTAAATGTAGAGGTAAGCTCTCACAGTTGTGCGCGGTGCACTGTAAGTTACATCATGCTCCAGGAGATGGCAGTAATGTGAAGGGATTGAACTGTTGTGTCTTTACAGCAACTAGCCTCCTCAATGTCTTGTCACACAGCATTTGGTTAATCGGACAATCTAACATCTGCTGTTTTATTGTAATAGGTCTAGGCCAGTAGTTTGTCTCGGCTTTATACAAAAAATGTGGTTGAAAATGACTCACAAATTAGGTGGGCTTAACTGTAAAATGTTTGTGATTCAGTCAATCTATCTTACTTCCTTTGTTTGTTTGTTTGTTTGTGTGGCATTTTGTTCAAGGATGTCTTCCAGAAAAATACTTTTTTTTTCAACAAGCCAGTAAGTAACCTTGAGTTGGTTCGGATTTGTTAACCGCTGTTTCTATGGCCAAGAATGATGTGTCAAGATCAACTGTTAAGCTAAGTTGGGGGAGAAGTCCTAATAATGCTTAACATCTATTGTTCCATGACAACTGAGCAAACTCCATCTTCTGATGAAGATCACGTAATATGGTCGAAAGCCCCGGAACAAGCGAGTTAGCTAAGTTTAGATTGCTTTCTAAAATCCTCAGCATCTCCTGTGTATCCATGAACAATTTTAAAATTTAAGGAGACTAAGATTAAGGAAGTGCTGGCAAATGTAAATAATTAATGATTTTAAAGGTAGTCTGCCCACTCATATTCCTCCTGTTAATGGGTCATTAGACTATTCAAATATAGGCATCTTAATAGGAAGAATGGTATCACATATTACATATGCTGATTTTTCCCAATATTGTATATGGACAGCAGATTGGCAACATTAATTGATTTTTGTTTATTTTCCACCTCTCTGCAAGTGAGCATAAGAAGCTCTTGGGACATTCCAATGTCTGCTGTAATCCTTTTAAGATTTACCCTTTCAAAAGAGAAAGGTGTTGTCATCAGATATTAAGAAATGAGGCCAGTGCTAATGAGTTTATACATCAACCATCCCCACTTTTTCTTGAAAACCTGATACACATAGAGGTGAATGTGATGAATCTTGTGACGGCAAGTACCTGTGACATTTACTGTACTTGAAGAACACATTTCTTGTCCTTACTCATGGTATGTTTCTGAGTCATACAGACATCAGATCTATGATAGCAATGTCTTGACTTGAATTTTTCAAGCTGACCTGCCTAAAGTGCAACATTCTCCTCTATCTGCAGACAGTCTGTCACTGTACATCAGCCAGGGGAGCATCACAGTGTCCAACACCTCTCCTCCTACTCCCCCCCCTCATCTTTCCTATTAATAAGTCTCATCAAAGCAAACTAGTAGGGACTTGGAAAGCAAACTGAATGTGAGAAATTATACAGAAACTTCCGACACCCCATTTCTTATACGGAAATGTTGTTAAACCTCCTGTTTCCCTTATATTCATGACATAATGATGTATTTAGTGAAAAGAGATACATGTAGCTGAATGCAACAGACCCCTGATCATAAGAGGTTGGATCTAAGAGGAAACTAAACCCCAGCAAAATGTTAAGTGGGTCCAGGCTTCTACTTTTCCCACTTAAGAATACCCAGTGATTTCAGTTGGGGATTTCGCACACGCACTAAATGATTCGCACACAGTGATTCCTCTTGATTTTTTTAAACAAACAAACAAATTACCGAAACTGGTCAGTGGATTTTGTGTGTTTGTGTGTGTGTTTGGAAGGTTTCATGATTGATTACATCCTTTGTCTTTTCCTTTAATTTGTCACCCAGCTCTTCTGACTGCTACTCTCACTCTTTCTTCTGTCTCTACAACCTATACGACAAACAAGTCCAGCTTCTGACCCTCCTTCTCCCCTAAGACTGTCCCATGCAATTTCAATGATTAAATTAGACTGATGTTCATCTGGCACCTTCACACTCTTAGTGAGGACAGGGGCAATGAGGGCTGTGAGTGTGACAATGTCACAGCCTTTGGAGACGTCTTCGGTCCCCTTCTGACAGTATCAGTAGTGTTTCAACAGCCTTTTAATGGCCTGCCCTCTGCCACTCTTGGGAGGCTCTAGAGTAAGTGCTATGAACAGAAAGACTTCTCCAGATGATGGGAAGTGACGTGCCCTCCTTTTCTCCCTTGCTCTGACTCACATGAGGCCAGCAGGATTGTGACCAAATACAATTTTCATCATAAAAAAATGTTTTTTATATTACACTCTTGTAAAAGATTAGACACAGCAATTGCTGGACTTACAATTATCCTTTCGTTATATTTTATTAATGTGACAAATGTCCTGTTGTAATTGATCTCTGCCTTTCTGTTCCTGCTTTGTGGCCCCGGTTTGGTTTATGGGCATCCCGTGGTGAATCAGAATGTTTTTAGTTAAGTTCATTAGCTGATCTTGAAGATAGTTGATGAATAGAGGGATTTTTTGCAACACAATGGCTTCCCTTGGTGGTAGGTCATGAGGTCTGGCTCCACATTGATGCCTCAAGACAGTATGTTCTATGTTGATGGCCAGGATCACGTGGACCTTCCTGTTAGACAGGGCACTTCCACTATGTACATTTTTGATCAGACAAGAAGAGTCACTCATTTAGACAGATGGCACCTTCACCCTTTCCACACCCTCGTTTTACGCTTCATGGCTTGTGAACAAAGTCCAGCATCTTCCTTCACAATCTCCTTCTCTCTCTTGTGTCTCAGTCCACTCACTTAGTCACCCTCTTGCTCATAGACAACAACAGGAACACTCAACTCAATTGCCTACAGCTCAGAGTCAGCCTTTTCTGCACTTTGCAGAACATGTGCATAGAGTGATCATAACCTGAGAAAGTATTATGGAGTGAACTTCTTCTTTCTTTTCTTTCTTCTAATGTTATATTGTATATTATATATTGTTTTTTTCTATTAATTTTTTTAATTGTTATGGATTTGATGTTAGTATTGTACTTTTTTAATCAGGCAACATGAAATGAATGCATACACTATCTTGATAATGACATCTGAGCTGGTACTAATAAGCATTCTTTTATCTCAATTTTGCCCACATCGTGATGAGATCTCACTGTACAGATTAGCCAGACAAATATGATACATCCTAGGTTAAGGATGGGCATCAGTCCTTTTGAAATCACTTTTTGCAAAGAAAGACTTCTTCAGTAACCCTTCTTGTAGCTTGTTCTTAAGAAAGTGGTCTCCCTGTGTGAAATGCATTGACACCTGGCTGAGATGCCATCAGAGTGTGAGCCAGACCTCCAGATGTGGTCTGTCCAACCCAATTCTATTCCAGTCATAACCTTTTGTTTTTCGTATCCAGATAGGATATCCAGATACAGATTGCATGTTAATGGCAGGTGTAAATGTCTGTATAGGCTAGCAAGCAAGACAATGAGCTGAAAGTGGCTTAAAGTTGAAGAGAGCTACAGAGTTGGCTGTTGATTCTCAGTGGGTCCAGTAGTCCTAGCAGCCCTTTAATATAATGCGAAAACATTAGATTCAATAGAATTGTAACGGCACCTTAAAACAAAAAAAGAACACTAGCTGCACTGCAACAGTCTATGAAATTAGCTTATGACTGACCAGTCAACTCATCAACTGATCCTAAAATGCTTTAATGTCTTTTTCAAAAGAGCAGAGCACATGATGGGACGGTGAAATATAGCTATAATACATTTTAGTGATCGTACCTTTTAAATGTAGGTTACTTTGTCAGGGGAAAATTGTATTATACAGGATTGGATTTATCTCCTCCTGTATATACTCCCTGAATGCCCTAGAGCTTCTATAAATGAAGAATGGACTTGTCATGAGCTACTTACTGTGACAATTGGTTTGATGCAACACACAGACATAAATGCATACAAATATCCCCAAATTCTGATAATTGTTATCTTGGTCATTCCTGTATTTTAGCACATTTTCATGTACAAAATATGTAATAATTTATTTGACTCAACTATCAAGAAATAAGACATTTTATTTAGGTTATTTTTGCATCTGAAAATAACCACTTACAACGTAAAAAAAAAATACCTTGCAGCTGGACTGTACTCTACTGCACTTTTTACACAAGCAAAATAAAATCATGGTACTTTGTGCTGGTATGAACGAGGATTGAAAACTTTTTTAAGTTCCTAAGTCACATTCACTTATCATCTCTTGCTTTCTCCAACCTAATATTGTGCTTGCTGTAGATTGTTTCTACCTTGGCAACAGGTATGCATGTTGCCATTGTTTTATCTTAATGTTGGAGAAATCATTAATGATGATAAATCATCATCAATTCTTTGGTGTGATTTTTGCTGTAATTGTTGCATTGATTCCATGATTTTTAATTGGAGGAGTGAAGATGGACCATCTACTCACACTCATGAAACCCTAATATACTGGGATTTTTTGACCAACTAAAGTAAGTAACTTTTTTATTAGTAGGTACCCATGGGCAAATTTACCGACACCTGTGGTTGCTCTAGATTTAGGATTAATGTAGTTAGTTTACAGCTCTAGCGATTAAGTGGATTATTCCCACTTTTTGTGCCTCAATCTTGTTAAAAATGCCAGTGTACACTGTGGTGTTAAAATGTAAATGCTTTTTCAAATTCTAGGACATTTACCTTAAATAATAACGGACATTGTCAGAAATTCCTACTGGTAAAATTGTAAATATTGATTCCTCCCAAGCAGCTGATGTCAAAAACTGATAGTTTGCTGCATTAAGGGGGGCACACAAAAAGCAAGATACAGATGGCTTCTGGTGGCTTACTCACAATCCTCAGGTTCTCCAGGCATGTTCTCTTTTCCTGGAATGAGTGAACAGAAAAGGTTTGTCTGTTGATCACTAAATCCATTTAATTTTGAGCCAGGTCTTCAACGGGTTCAGGTGACACAGTACCACGATCAACGCCCCTATCATATTATGGCCATACGGGCTTCAGTTGAACTGAGAGAAATGAATTACTGAGATTACTTTATAACAAACCCATCATCTGTCAAATAATCCATTTTAAATAGAAAATGTTAGATCACATAAGTTCAATATACATACTAGTTCTCAAACACAGGGGTAAGTAATAACGTTCAATAATGGCTGCATTCAATTTTCCTTGCTGTGAAAAATTAATCAAACCATGAGAAAAGTCTGCCACGTTCTTTGAGCCTGTTGTATTGGGCAGTTTTAGAAAAATGTTGTGACAATGAGTGTTAGTTTATAGAGTGAGAGATGTGACCCACGATTGTATGTTCTCATTTTGGAACTGGATTTAGAGGTTTGATGAGGTTAAGATTCTTAACTCTCTTTAAATCCTGTGGTCATTTCCCTGTAAAATCTATTTCACCTTACACACAGAAGGGGCAGGTATAAGGAAGATTGACATGTCCAGGTACCAGCACAACTACAAGTGTCTAGGAGAACATTTGATTGCACAAATTTTGCATGTTTTGTCATTGGTGAATTGAGGTAATAACCAGAATGATCCATTAAAGTTTGGTATATCTGTAAACACTGTTAGTTTAACAAAGGATTAGAAAAAATTATACAAAAAAAGCTATAAAGGGAAGTTTCTTTCTGATTGGCTTTCATTTTTTTATTTACTGGTTACGACAAACACCAATATATTTTTGCAGGTTTTGGGGAAAATATATTAGAATGTTTGAAAAAACCCTTTCCTAAGCTAAGAGTAGGGCATAGTTTTCAGTTTTCAGATCTAATTAGATTGCGTAAAGAAATGTGACAATGATTAGCCGCTTAGAGGTGACCTGCTGAGAAGTTTATGGTGTTCAAAGGGAGTACTCCTCTTTTTCTTAAGGCAGTTTTGCCACCATATGTAACCATGGCAGAAAACTGTTTAATCCTCTGCTAATGTGTCCTCCCAACCTCATCCTTGTTGTCAGACACCAATTTGACCTCCCATAGCTTATAAGGCTCTTACTCTGATCAAACCTTTAAAGCCTGGATTTTAACGCCACGAAGGGTCGTCATTGTAAATGAGTGGTGAAAAGTCTTTCCCTGCCCGACACACAGAGAGAGCACTGTGTTTTCTGAAAAGGTCTATTTAATGTCACTGACCAGATTCAACAGTCCAGAAACCCCTAAACATCATAAATCAGGGGCAGCAAATGCTGTGTGTCAAGAACAGACAACAAGCTTCTGGAAATTACAAAAAATTTCAGTTTATTTTATAGAACTTCTTGCTTAATTAAAATTGACTCCCCTGCCCTACACTTTACTTTGTTACTTCCCAGAGTAAAATGTGGACACACTGACTCTCTCTGTCAGCACTCATTATTCCTCACACTCACAGGTGATCTAATGCACAGGCTTTCCATGGCTGAAACCCAGGGAATCAGAATTACAAAGGGCCTCTGAATGTCAACAACAACAACAACAATAATAATGATGATTTAAGGGAGGTACAATGTCATAAATAATGTGTACTGATTAATTGTGCAGTTTGTTGCCAATGGTGATATTTGTTGACACTAATTGGGCAGTTTGGTGTCATGGTGTTGTCACATTATTAGCTGCACTCATGACCTCTTGACTGCAAAAATATCATGAACAACCAGGGTGCAATTTGGGAGACATGGGAGCGCGAACGTGGAAGGCTCAAAAAGAAAAATAAAAGCCAGACAAGGAGTTACTTGAAAGAAAACCCACAAATTAACTGGATTTTTCAAAAAGGCTCAAAACATGGAGCGGCAGGTGCAAGTCTTGCGTCTCCAGACAACTCTTCAAGCAGCTAGCACTAATGTTAGCATGGTGACTCAAGAGAGAGGCAAGCAGAATGCCAGTTGTAAAGAAGATCAAATACTGGCACTACCAGGGCCAGACATTGACTCAGAAACATCTTAAACAAGTAGGCCACATCTACAGCAGGTTCACTTGCTGTTCAAGGCACTGAATGGCAACTTATGCTGCCGCATGAGCAAACTGAAGCTGAAGATGACACTGAGGGTGCCTCAGCTGCTGTAAGAGCAGGACCAGAAGATCCATACACTGACCGCATGCATGTGTGAGTGACATATCTACGATTTAAGGAGCTGAAAAGGAATTTCGCTGCCAAGAAAACCAGGCATAGACACTTATAAGGGAAAGTCAGTGATTCATTTAAATGCTTGTTATTATGGCATTAATATGTTCTAGAATGTATATGAAGCTTGATATGCATCTGGTGTGGTCTGTTGTATAGGTGTTAGTGTTTGAAGTGGTGCAGAAATGCACTGCAGATGGAGTAAGCAGTTGTGCTGAAATTTTGTACAGTGACATTTGAAACTGTTGGAGAGAATGCAGATACAGTATGTTTGAGGCTTGACTTAGCAGTATCACTACGTGCGGTGCTTAATTGGTTGGTTGTCGTGGTGGTGTTGGATAAGTGGTTGCAAGGAGCAAAGGGGCCGACAGGCTTAGTCAAGCCCGGAGGCGTGTTGCCATGGTCGTGTAAGCATATAAGCCATCATATTGCCAGGGTTCAGGTCAACTTGACTTAACCACAGCTATCCTGTTTAAATGCATTGAGTCAAAGTGTCAATTAACAAGTGACACTTGAGATTCATGTGCCATTTTAGGCTATGTCAGCCAAGGATTATCTGCAGTGGTACCATGTCTTTTGCTGATAGACTGATGCAAATACAAAATAAAGAGAAACACTAAAATATACAGCAGCGTGCTGTCTTTCAGTCGCAACAAAATCAAGTTTCCAACTCTCTGTCCTAAGGGGAAAATAAAAAAGGAAATACACGCAAAATTCAGACTCTCAGATATAAAAATAGCAATTGCACATATCTAAATGAAAAACCATATCTGATAAAAAATGTGTGCAAAAAGCAAAATCATTACCGTAAATCTGTCAAGAAAGAGACAGATGCTCATTCTATTTCAATTCTTAAAGCCCTTGTTAAATAAATGTACAAAGGGACTCATTTGAGACAGGAGTGTCTCATCTTCATTGTTACTGCTCTTTGTCCTTTACTGTTTTTGTCCTCGTGCCAAATCTGGGTATGTGCAGAAACACGCAGACACTCACAGATGCAAAAACACAGAGGGGAGCATTGAAAAGAAACAGTTGACTCATCTCATTCTTAATTCCCTGCTGGCAATGGAGGCAGCTTTCAAGGCACTGAATTTGTATCACTAGAGTGTGTTGTCATTTCAGTTTGGATTAAGGTGAGAGTGAAGGCAGGAGCACGTGCTGGAAGCCCTGGGAGCTGTCCAACTGCCTCCTCTGTCAATGCCAGTGTGTCTGCTTTTGGCGCCAACCCTTTCACATACCCCCTGTAAAGGAAAGCAGACCCCAGCTGTACAGAGCCAAATAACAAACATACACAACACACACAACTCCAGCTAACCCTTAAAAGACTACTACGCAACTGACATGGGCACAGCCTTTTGCAGAGTAGCCCAAAAGTTGGTGACAGGTGGCGACTGGATGTGGACTGCAGTCTGGTGCCAGCCTGCCCTCCCACAAGATCGTGACACAGTGGTAGATAACACAAGATGACAAGGAAAATGGATTGTGTATGTGCATGACATAAATGTACCTGATATACACAAGAAGAAACAATTAAAATCAAACAGAATATGTTTCAATCAGGAGTGAGTAATTGAAAGAGGGGACTCAAGAATTAATAATGATATAAAACAATTTGTGCTATTTATGTGTGGTATACGATGGCCCCTAAGGACAAAGAGAGAAAGACAGAAATTAAGGGAAATGCGGTCTAAATACAAAAACACCCCAAATATGAAAACACATACAAGAGTGAAATGGTTGTCAAGGCATTTCATTCAGAACCACAGATGTCCTCATCTCATTGCAGTGCTAGAGGAAAAGTCAGTGGATCATTAAAGTCATTGGGACATACTGTTTGGGAACCATGGATATCTGCACAAAAATTCATGGAAAAATCTGAATTTGTCAGGTATTTAATTTGCTGGATAAACCCAAATAAAAACATTTAAAAAACAGCCTATAATTGCTGACAAATACTGCACATTAATAAACACTTTAAATGTCCTTATAGTGGCGTACAACCGCATTATATTGTTTTATAAAACATTTATTACATGTTTATATACTGTTTATGACTGCTAAAAAGGGGGGCTTAAAATAAAGTCTACCATAATCTCATACCATGATTTACTGAATAGTGTGATATAGTAAATTTTGTAGAACATAACATGGTTGTGAATAATGTAACCAGATAGGAATGTCCAACAAATTAAATTTCTGACAGTTTAGGATACTTCATCAAATTGGTGCAAAAATCCAGATTAGACAAATGTCTTGACAGCTATGGGCTGCCATGGAATTTTGTAGACTTTCATTGGTCTATGATGACTTTGATGATTTTCTGACTTTTCCTCTGGTGCTGCCATATCTATCCGTATTGTCGACGCCTTCCTCCCCATCATGAAATTATTATCACCACACAAAGCAGCATGGGTCTCATAAGTCTAGAGACAGATGGTGAATCTGACGTGAGACCCAGAAGTTCACGTGACCTGGAGTGGGATTCCTGAGAAGCTCATTGGACTGGACCTGAGCCAGATCGCACGTTGGGAACACTTGAGGTAAAGGTATAGCGGTGAGTCGCATCAAGCACCGACATGACAGCTAACAGGGGCCCAGAAAGAAACCAGTTTAAAGCTCGACAGCAACAAGATAATTTAACAGAACTTTTATAAACAAAGTGTCAAAGTCAGATTGGTTAAAGTGCACGGGGATAAGTGGTTAGAGACTGAGAATAAGTCGTCCTTTTGAAAATTCAGCTAAACTGCAGGTTGAATATACTCCATTTTGAAGTACATTCTTTTGGAAGTGTGTGCTTTGTTAAAAAAATACTCTTCTGTTTTTTGACAGTGTCTTTTGGCTGTACACTACATCCTCAAAAGGCACTGAATAGTTGTTTTTCATGTGAACCTTAAGATAATCTTGTCGGTAATATAGGGTCACAAATGGTCAATCCCTAGAGCACAGATGTAACCTGAAATGTAGGACGAAGTTAAGAGGGGTCATAATAGGACAGAATTTAGGTTTTACAAGACACTAATAACCTGATGCAGCACTTATAAGTCACTCAATAACTAAAAATATAAAAGTTTAAACCCATCATGACCAAGGACAATAAGCCATTCACTATCTAAATATCCTGAAATGACCCATTTGGACAACAATTCAACTATTAGGTTCTCTCAGTTAACTGAGCTCTTCACCCTGTAATAGACCAAGAGCTCAGGCATTTTACAAAGACACCTAATTTTAATGCCCAGTGTCTGTGATCTTATTATATCCAAGGTCGAATTAAGTTGACTTGGTAAAACAAGGCTTTTCCTTGGATAAGCTCTCTCTATCCCACTACAGTCTAATACAGTTTCTGCATGACTGCAGCCCTAATCTTGGGACCCATTGTGATCAGCATTCGTCATCCTCTGATGGAACTTGGCAAAGCTGTGTGATATACCTTGATGTTTCTGTATAGCTGCTCCCTCTATCTGTTTAAAAATCTGCTTCCATACATTGTGTTTTTGATGAACATGTCTCCACACAAGCACTGACACATAATGCTATAAAAAGCTAAAACATGTTATAGAAATTAAAAAGCGAAAATTTCTTCTGTAAATGATCAACCCAGTCTGGAACAAACAGTAACACTGAGATAATGGCAGATGGTAAACCAGTTCCAGAGGTCATAGCAATAATGAAAAACAAATGAATTTACTGCACTTGTTTAAAAACGTCTTTTGTTAAAACATGAGTAGACACTTTAAGAACAACAGTGTATGCTCCGCATACAGAAGTTATATCCTTACATTTCTGGGTAGTTAAATACATATAAGATTATGACAACAGAACAAGTATGAAAATAGTGACTGAAACGCAGCCTATTAAGGCTACGTGTTAACCAGCATTCACTTCAAGCCATTTCCAAGCTGCTGTTCTACACTTGCTAAAATCCTGTAACATCATCTGAAAAAATCACGAGTTAAAGACAATGATTGTGCTGTGGTTTCAGCTATGTTTACCTGTAAAATGATCACTCAGAGAGACAGTTATATGCTAATTCACTTTTGTGTCAGCTACCGTGTGGTCAATTGAATGAGACGCACAGAGAGGTGTGGAAAGGCCAACGTCACGTTCGTGGTGCAATATTGGCGACCCTCTTCTACAGAAAGTAGCTCAATTTTGTCCAAAAAGTCGCTAGATTTGTTGCTGGGTGCGTTTGTGAAAAAAGTCGCTAAAAGGGGTCTGAAAAATTAGTAAATCTACCAACAAAGACGCTAAGTTGGGAACACTACCTGTAAATGCATGGCCGCTAACTACATTCCAAAGTCACTTCATTCCTCAAGGAGTAAAACATGCTATTCAATTCTCTAATTAGTAGAGTTGCAGAGTTGCGTTAAAGCTTACGGCACAGCAAAGAAGCACTTTTGTACTATTGGATATGATTTAAGAAGTCTAATATTGTTTTTTTTTCCCACTTTGATTTAATCTCTTTGCCTGATGTCATTCCTTTAGTCATAGTAGCAGCATGGCTCTGTTTTTGTGATATTGGCCGGTCCTTATGTCCACAATTTTGATCTGGACTGAAATATCTAGCAAATTCTGGATTGGCATGAAATTTTGTACAGCGATGGTACAACAAGGATGGTTTATGGTTTTTAATGAGATGTTTTAACAACTAGTGAAATTCAGAACAGATATTCATGTCCCCCTCAGGATAACTTGTAATCACTTTTGGTGATCTCTTCACTTCACAAGTCCATCAACAGGCCAAACTTTCAATTTCTCCAGTATTTTGGTTTATGACAAAATACCTGGCAATTGACGACATTCCCATCAGCCTCAGCTCTACTTTGTGAATATAATAAACATTAGCATGTTAAGATGCTGATGTTAGCTTTTGGCTCAAGTGTTATCTCATGTTACCTCTTACAGACTCATGGCTGTAGATTCTTGGTCTTGTACATTTTTTTAGGGGGTTCACTTTTAATAATTGCACTTTTGTTTTTGTCTTCCTGGACTTACAGCCTTGTCTTACAGTCTTTAACCTGATCTGCTGCCAGGGCGGCTTTTCCTCTGTAAAGTGAGCTGGAGTGCCAGGCAGCTATGATGACTTTCATGTAATATTGAGTATCGTGGGGTCCTCCTGTCTTCTCAGGTCCTTCCACCACTGTCAGATGCCCTCAGGCACGGAGGCAGGCCTGTTTGACAATATGAAGTCCCTTCTGCTTTCAGGAAAAAAAACACACAGAAAGTGTTGAAAGTGTTATACACAGTAGTCACTTAGGACCGATCTTCTACTAGAAGAAACATGAAAAAGAACTGAAAGATGTTGATTCAAAAAGACTTATAGGTGAGACTTAATAGAGGTGAGTTAAAAGGCAGCTTTACAAAAGCCTTCCTCTGGCTGCCTCTTATGAGATTTCTGACACTTCTGGATTCCACAAAATGCACAGGAGTGGTAGGCTTAGAGAGACAATGGGTAAGTGATTTAATAGCAAATGTAATGCGGCAAAACAACCAGACAGCTTCGGCGTCCCACAAGATACAGGTTTAAACCTTTGTAACTAATAATGTCCTCAGTTAAATATGACGTGTTTTATTCTTAGTCCGAATTATTAACATGTTTTTGTTCCACTGAGTATCCAAAGGGGATTTCATGGCTCAAAAACAGTATGATAAATAGTAGATCAAAAGTTCAAACCAATATGTCAATTCTTAATATTATCCAACTGTCTCAACAGTGTATTGTATGCGTAAATACTCTGAACAGCTTTTATCATGATAAGGTTATACATTATATGATAATAACAGTATAGAAGCAATTTGAGAAATTCAGTTTTATTGTTTTAAATTTTTGAACTAAGATCAATAATGAGATGTATTCTATTACATTTGCAATTAAAATGTTGATGTATTTGATTTCATAAAAAAGTGAGAAAGTCGTGCCACCTTGAATGCTACTATATTAAGAAGCGTTTATGCTCGGCGCTTCGAAGTTGAGAGCCACACACATAGTCATCAATTGCTAGTTAGACTGTCAGTCCCTCTGAAAGCCTGTTAAATGAATTTGTAGGAAAACACGTCTTCCTGTAAATCCAATAAATCTAAACAAACAGAGTCATAGTGGTGCGACAGTGGCTCAACAGGGAGTGAACTCTATTAAACATTAGATTCATTTCCAACATAAGAAGTCTGTCTGCCATGCCAGTGAGTCAAATGTTTAACCTGTTTAGGAAGCAAAAATATTTCTTAATTTCATTAAGTGAACAAAAGATGCTTATTTTCAAGAGCCATTGGACATTTTGTAGGCAATGCCATTTTGCACCGGGAGTTCACAAGGCTTTAAGAGAGTTAGGATTGACTGGCGTCTCTTACAGCGTGTCTATTAGGCCCTGATTAAATTTGGGACTATATATTTATAGTCCCTGCAGCAAGAACAGTGACTTGGCCCTCTCTTTATAATTAGTTGTGTCTCTGTCTCTGTGTCATTAGATTAGGTTGGAATCCCAGACGCTCAGAGTCTGTGCTTTAAACACCACCACAAATGGGTTAATGCAATCCAAAATTCATTACTACAGCATTAAGTTTATCTGGTAGACGAAGCGTCTCTCTCTCTCTCTCTCTCTCTCTCACAGGTCAGTGGATACACACACATGCCATTTGCACTGAATTTCACATAGATTGAAATGCTGTAAGAGCCAACTAGCTCTCTCTTTCTTTCTCTCTGTCTCAACATCTGAGTACAAATCTATATTTTACAACAAAATGATGCAATATCTGACACTGAAACAACTATTTATGGTAAGATTACAAATTGAGTTAAGACTTTTTGTGCAGTTCCTACTTTCGCAATGAGAGATTTCAGACTAGATGCCAATAAACACGTGTTAGAAGTCCATGTAAAGGCTGCAGTTGCTGTATTTAATATTTTGAAAACAATTCCATTCATACAATTCACTGAACCCACATGACCCAACTCACTTGGCATGCTGTGGTGTTCAATAAAGCTGCTTGGATGCATTTGTTCATTTTCAATCCAATATGCATATTTGCTTGACTGACCAGAAAAATATGACACCTGGTGGGGTGTCATACAATATAATACAACAGCACTGCAATAAATCCAAACTTACTTGAAGTGTTCATTATTTATTGAGACTTCTTCAGTCTTTTGTGTATTCAATCAGTTGTGTGTTTTTGCACAGATTTTGTGAAAATATTGTACTGGACTGAATTAATGTATGGTAAATGAAAACTATTGTTTTTCTAATTTCTATCTTTGTCCACACCAGTATAGACCAGAGCAGCAATGTCAGAGCAAGACTAAGAGTCTACAGATACACTAGCAGCTTTATGAGTCAGTACTTGGAGGACATTTTAGGTTAACCATCTTTATTAAGCAAGTTAGCATGCTAACTTCACTAATCAGAAAAAACACATTCACAGCCGAGGCTGATTGAAATGTCGTTAGTTTTGTAGTTATTAGGTATTTAAGAAGCTAGTGTGGTGCCCGTTCAAAACGTGTTTATCTCATTAATAGGTCAATATTTTAGTCAATAATCTAAACATCATCATTTAATTTACAAGTGATTGCTGCGTAATGATATTAATAATAATAATAACAGACCCTGTGTGTCAGATTACTGATCAGAAAATACTAGACCACAAATTCAAAAGGACTGCAGTGCCACACTTGCCAATTTATTAGTTACACCTAGATAAAACTAATGCAGTATAATACAACAGGCCTCCAATAAATCCTCCCTGCATGAGGATTATAATGTTCAGTTTTCACTGAATCTGAAAAAAAATGAAGCAAAATGGGGTGTCTTGCTGTTTCTGCATCTTAAATAAAGCGCTTCAGGATTCTTTTGCGTCAAATGACAGTGCATAGCAGTTATCCTACTGTGATAAGCCGTTTATAAATTACAGAGGTTGGATCTCAGTCTAAAATAGTCCCACACTTTTGATGATCCTGTGTGAGTTTTTGTAGCTGCAGCTTGTTTTAAGGAGAATCGATGCTTTGACCGGGTGCAGTCATCTGTGCAATGCACTGTTGTCTAATTAATGACATCTGCTCTCTGGATGAGTCGCTCCAGCCCGAACTGACTGTCATTTAATATTTCGCTTTTTATGTTTCTGAAGAAGCGCTTCTCCAAAAAACTTGACAGACCACACTGCACTTCCTTGGGTCCTCAACAATACACACATGAAGTTGTAAGTCCATCGGATAAGCGGTTGTCGAGAAAATCGAAGGACAGACAGAAATACAGAAAGACAGACAGAGAGAGAGATTTTTTCCATTTATTAGTGTGATGAGTATTGGACAGTATTGGACAAATTCAAATTTTTACCTGATGATGGAGTTAAATGAAAAGTTAAGTTATCACCAAAGTTATGCCAATTCATCCTGAAGGTGACAGGAATGTGTGTACCAAATTTAAAGGTAATCCATCCAATAGTTCTTGAGATATTTCCCTCAAGACATCAAATGACAAAGCCATGGTAGTGTTAGAGGAAAAGTAAGGGGTACAAAATTTCATGGCAATTCATCCAATATTGTGAAGAAATTTCAGTCTGGACCAAAATGGTGGACCAACCAACCAACATTGTCATCCATAAAGCCAAACTGCTAGCTTGGCTAAAAAACAATCGTGAAAATCCAGTAGGCTACAACCTGCAGCCTCAAAACCAGTTATAGAACTGAGTTAACTAATCTTTTCTAAAGCACTGCCAAACATGATCAAACGTATTAGTTTCATTTATCATTGCACTTGTAGGTATGGTAACAGAGAAAGATCTATTAAAAAAAGAAAATGGCTGAAAGGCCACTAACATAAGTACAGGCATTGGCCTTGTGTATTGTATTGTGTGTATTGTGCTGGGAAAATGGAATGAATTTAAGATAATAACTAATTTTTGTCCCTGAAAAACAAAATAGAGCATAAATAAGTGAAAGAAAACATCTCTGTAATGCAACTGAGTCATCACTCACCCATTTTTATACATCCATCCTGCAACTCATTCTGGAATTCACTTCCTCTTTCATTCTACCATTGAACTAAATAAGTAGAGCTAAAGTGATGTGTGTAAAGATGGAGGTCAAGCGAGAGTAATAACCTCCGACCAGTCTGCCTAAGTGTTAATGACTCTGGAAAGGCCTGATAATACTGTGCTTCAAGCTGGCTGGTGGCTCTCAGTGCAGAACAAAGGATTAAGTGTGTGTACATGATTGTATGTGTGTGTTCCATGCGTTATCTAAATGGTGATCTCCAAAGATGCCAAATCTCTCCCGATGTCACTGGGTCAATGACATCAGCACGCAGTCGGTGACTTCACCCAAACATTAACTGCAAAGGATTTGCAACCAAATAAATGGATGGCTTGAGTTTGTTCTTAATGTGACAAACACTAACCTGAAGCTGATGACTTCTTGTTATGGGTAGCAGAGGACCTGCAGTTCTATGGACTTGAAGTTTTAGTCGTAGTACTGTCTTGCTACAAGTCAATCTGATGGGGGCCATCACAATACCTATGTAACAGCCCTGGTTGAAACTATTGGACAGAATTTTAAGTACAGAATTTAGAATATCTTCAGAAATAAATGCAAATTAAGAATTTTTGTATAATCAAGAAAACAAAAAACAAAACTTGCATAAAACGGAAATAATACAAACACAAAATGTATCCCAGACACAAGTGTTGTCACCCTTCACTAATATTTGGTTGCAGAGCCTTTGGCAACAATGGCAGCCTCTAAATGTTTCTTGTAGCCATCTAGAAGCTTCTAGCACCTGTCTGCTGGTAGTTTCTGCCACTGTTCCATTGCTACATGATCAAGCTTTCTTAAGTTTGCAGGAGTCCTTTTTGCAATCGCAGATTTCAGCTTTCGCCCAGGTTTTCAGTGGGATTTAGGCCAGGACTCATTCCTGGCCAGTTTAAAAGTGGTCCATGTTTCCCTTTCAACAATTCTTTGTTGAAAGGGAAATTTGTGCTGCTGGATGTGTGCTTTGGGTTGTTGTCCTGCTCAAAGACCCAACACCTTTGCCTCAAATGTAGTTTTCTGACACTGGGTGACACATTTCGCTCAAAAATATCTTGGTAATCTAAATGATTTCATCAATCCTTTGATATATTTAATGCCTCAGTACCAGAGGGAGCAGAGCAACTCCATAGCATGATAGAACCTCCACCATGTTTTACTGTAGGTGTTCTTTTCCTTATGGGCCTCATTTCGTTGCCTATAAACAAACTGATGTGCTGTGTTCGCAAAGAGCTCTACTTTGGTTTCATCTGTCCATAGAACATCATCCCAGAATGACCGTGGCTTATCTATGAAAGCTCTTGCAAACATTAGTCTTGCCTTTTTGTGCCTTCCTTTCATTAGTGGTGTCCTCCTTGGCCTTTTCTCATGGAGTGCTACTTGGTTTAGTGTACGGTTTATGGTACGGGCTGAAACCACCACTCCAGATGGCTCCAGGTCAGCCTGAAGCTCTTCAGATGTCTCGTGTGGTGTTTTTTTCCACAATCCGCATCAACCTTTGCAGAATTCTCTCATTGACTTTCTTCTTAGCTCCATGTCCTGGAAGTGTCTTAAAACTTTTATGATTGTGAAACTTCTTCTTAACATTAGGGACTGTTGAGAGAGGGATTTCAAGATCTTTGGAGATTGTAGCCTCGTAGCCTTTGGAATTGTTGTTTTTTGCTCTTAGACACCTCTCATGTCTTCACCATTGTGAAAAAGAAACTGAAAACAATCAGACCCTTTTTATGCAGTAAAACCATCATTCATTGGTTAATTCAGGTCATGTGAACACTGAAAATTAAGCACAGGTGAGTCTTATGTGTTTGTTTAAGGAACTAATTTAAATTCATCAAAGGCGTGCCATTAATTGTATCAAGTGCACATTATGTGTCTGTATTTTTATTTCAGTATATGGAAGGATTTTTTTTGTTCAGTAACTTTGGACATTTGATGAAATATTCTGATTATACAAAACTGGTTATTTTGCATTGATTTCTGAAGATTTATTAAACTCTGTACTTAAAATTCAGGGGTGCCAATAATTTCAACCAGGACTGTAGATGGTTATGGTGGGACTACATAAAATAGGGGGACAACAAATAAATGAGTTATAGTCATCACTTTAATGTCATCGGCATTGTAATCTTACAGTATTTTGGAATTCAATCCAAGAGCTTGGAATACAGAGTCAACTCGACAAATGTGTCGCATAACGTCTCACTCTCCTCATACTTTTTTCCTAAGATGTATTTTCTGTACTTTACTGCACTTATTCACCTGACTTTTATTTCATTTATTTCTTTATCTAAATTCTTGTAGGTATAGCGGTGTGAATTCCTCTTAAATTAATTGTGAGTCCCATTTACAGAATTGTTCTTTACGCATTCAGTGTTAGAAATGTACATGAAGACATTCATTACTGGGGATAAATCTGAGATGGACATTTAGGACAAGTATAGGAAAAGGAAATGCCCCTTCCATGTCTATCATGTGCAAGTTCTGTGTTTACTCCGCTCTGTATGTACCTGCATATTAAGAAAACAGCGGAGTGTAAGTAAAGTGCAACATCTGCATTTATCTACAGTATAGTATCATTCTGCAATAAATGTTCAGTGAGACTATTTCCCTTTCTTCTTGCTTTTTTGAGGTTATGAAATTATTTGTATATAGCCTACGCTATAGTTGTCCTACAGTGTAAGTGTGAAACACGCTGAATGCATGAAAAGTGGCAATGGTATGGAAACAAAAAGTAGAACAAAACAAATGTCAATGAAAGTTGCAGAACAAAGCTTTTAGCTTTTAGAGTTCATTATCTTAAGCCCTTTGTAATATTGAGCCACATTCACATTCATCTGCTGAAGCTCCGAAAGTGCACTGAAGTCTGAGCTTTGACTAAGAAACTGATATCATAATGAATCATTCAGACAAGCGTGGACTTTTTAAAGTAAGAACAGTATGTGTAGTTGCATCATCTTTCATATACTGTAATAGAAAATACAGTCAGTAAGATGGGCCTGTAAACTACAGGAATGATATTCCTCGATTGAATACCTTAATTTCCTCTTTCTGCGGGAATTTAGCCTCCTTCTTTTAGAGCTTCAAAAATCACAGCATTTAGATCTTACAGTCAAAATAAAAAGATCCATATGTTGTGTCTATAATGTTACTGATATGATGTCATGATTAACAAGATACAGAGCCCAGACAACACTTGAGGTGATCAGTCCTTAGACCTCTCTGCTCAGCCTTAAGTCCACAATAAAGTTATGTTCCTATCCTCTACCCCCTTGTTTGTCATTAAGGAGTGCTCTCCAACCATTAGATGTGCTATGTACTTTACTTGCTTGCACTTTGGATGACTTGCTAGGAACCCTCAGTGGCCTAACATTCTTCTGAATTTGTCCCAGGTGTGGACTGTGACCAGAAAGGTGAAATTCATGCAACATCACTCAGATTGATTGTCTCCTTCCTGTTCTGGCACTTCCCTTATGCCGTTGGCTGGAGCTGCACCAGAGAAAAATGGTGGTGTGTCATAGACCATCCCTCACCGTAGCACTGAATGAGGAAAAGCAGACCCAACCACTGCCACTCCCCTCTGCAACCCTAAACCAATGGCACAGTATTGTGGATGGCTGCTGGCAACCTAATGCACGCCACACATTTCGGTGAATGTTTACAGAAAAGAATGGAGAATAATGTCTTCCTGCCCTCCTTCTCTCATCATGCTTCTTTGTACTCGTCTTATGGTTTTGATTACAAGTTATTACCCTTCACTATCTTGGGAGCCATCCATCTCTGAGATCACTTCCTATGCTGAGCCTTTCCTGCCTTGTAACTGTCAAGCAACACTCCACTACACCCTGCATTCACGTAGTCCAGCCCACAGAGAAAAACTCACAGACTTTTACTTTTTCAGACTTTTTTTGAATTTCTAATTTATCCAAGGAGAAAGGGGACTGACTAAAAGTTGGAACAACCAGGACACTTCCTAGGGCTGGCCACCCGGCCAAACTGAGCAATCAGGGGAGAGGGGCCTTGGTGAGAGAGGTAACCAAGAAACCATTGGTCACTCTGGCTGAGCTCCAGAGATCCTGTGTGGGGATGAGAGAAACATCCAGAAAGACAACCATCACTGCAGTATGGCTGAGTGGTCAGATGGAAGCCCTATCCTCAGGGAAAGTTTGCAAAAAAGCACCTAAAGGATTCTCATACTGTGAGAAACAAGATTCTCTGGTCTGATGAAACTCAGACTGAACCGTTTGGCCTCAATTCTAAGCGTCATGTCTGGTTTTCTCAAGACATGACGCTTAGAATTGATTGACCTTCTGGAATTCAATGTGATATTTCAGTTTTAACTTTTTAATAAGTTTCTAAAAAATTTCTAAAACTCTGTTTTTGCTTTGTCATTATGGAGTTTTGAGTGTAGATTGATGAAGGATATATATGTAATGAGCATATATATATATATATATATATATATATATATATGCTCATTACTGCGAACCATCGACTACAACTATGCCACATACTGTAAGAGCTAGTGTAAGAACTGATTTTTAACTGATAATTTTCTCCATATTATCAGTAATGTAAAAATGTAAAAATGGAATGATGAAAGATTTCTATTGTTTCTCTGTCTGTCTCTTTCTCTGTATTACTACATTAATACGTGGGATGTGCTATCCTACTATTTGTATGCAATGATCTATATTTTTAAGGAGTTAAAATAAATAAATAAAAAGCAAAAGACTTTTTAGTTAGTGCAAGTCACAAGGAAAAATGTTACTTTAAAGGACTGTGAATCAGTCTATTCAGTTGGCCTCAAAGTTTTCATGAGACAAAACATGTGCTCTATCTACACTAACTTCTGCAACACTATGCAGCAGTTCCAAAACCTAAATTATGTCACTGAAAAGAGGAAGTAGTTTGACTGGTTACAGATTCCACTTAAAAAAAGAATAGAAAAGAAAAGAAAAGAAAATTGTGAATGTGAGCTTATGTTTCTGCAAGTCCTGATAAGTTCTGCAAAACGAAAACTTACTAAAGCATTACATGAAACATCTATAATTCCTACATTACAATACAGTCATATAAGTTGGTATAAGTTATATGCCCAGGTGAATGTGTGAGAGAGGGGGAGGAAGAGAGGTTTACAAACAAAACAAAGTGTTTAAATGACGACTTTGAGTCAGTGGCCATGGTAACGTGGTCTCTTTTCATGTTTATCATGTTTCATCGTGCATTTTTCAACGTGTTAAAAAAAAGAAAAACATAAAAGAAAACTTTAAATATATATATGTACACCTTTTGCACTGATCTAGCAAAGGATGCCAGTGAAAATGAAAGATATGGAGGTTTTCAAAACGCTTGTATCTTTATAACAATCAGGTGTACGCTACTTAATTCAATGCCAATTACAAGGCTATCAATAATAATAATCGATAAAACTCGTAATGCATTTAAATTTAAATTTGGATTTGGATTTTTTTTCCCCGAATAATTCGAGACTCTACAGAACAATTTTCATCACCGGATTAATTATAGACAAACGCTGCATATTTCAACAAGTCAGTTTAATGCTTAATCACAGAGTGGTCGAGAGCAACAAGGGAGTTTTCCAAAATTAAGCTACCGCAGTAAATAAGAAAAAACGGGGGGGACTCTTATTCAAGTCTCCTCATCACTGGAGCCTAATTGCTCAAAGCCTGATCTCGAAACTGCATTTTCATTCATGAGACAAGCAGACTACTGCTTTCCTTTAGATTCTCGGATTTGAGTACTGCTCATCATTTATTTAGGTTGTCTCCTGCTTCACAAAGGCTAAAGCAGTGTAGCTTGTGGGCTGCACTAGAAAGGAAAACTGGAGCAGGCATCGTGAGGATTTGGAGAGTTGCCTAAATGTGAAGTGACAGGAGCGACCTCTTGGCTCCTCGTGGGACGCCCAGCAAACTGTCGCCGAGTCCGCCTCTATTAACACACCCATTCACTCCACCTTCATCTCACACCCCACAAGTTTGTTCTTTGTTTGTTTCTTTCTTTAGTTGCTATTAATTTCACCGGTGAAATCAGGACTGTGTGTCACTGCGTGATTTCCATCGGCTCGGAAACGTGTCGAGGATTCCTTTGACCGTCGTTTGGGGGGGGGGGGGGGGTGAGCGCGAGGGTCAGCACCTGCGTGACGATGATAATAATAATGAATTCGACTTTAAGCGCCTTTAAGCGCGGCTAAAAACAATTGAGACAGAAGTTGTCGGCTGTGTTAAAAAAAATCTGAAAAAATAAGAAATTAGTCACGAATCAAGGCATCACTGGCCTTGTGCGATTACAGTCAAATGTAAAGCTACCGTACTATTGCAACTACTACAATAATCCTTTTCATAATCAATTGTATTATTATTATTATTATCCTTGTATGTATATTGTCATTATTACCCTAAGGATATAAATGAACGAAATTGTTAGCGATTCCTGGCTCATTTGCTCATATTTGTATTCAGGCTACTTCTGCGTGCTGTCGTGCCGTAACCCTACGACCCCCCCCCAGCGCTCGGGAGTCTGAGCGGGGGAAGCCACGCCCAGCGCTCGGGACGCTGATTGGCTCGGACAGTGAAGCGCTGTCGATGAAATGTGGTCCATTAGTGCGCGGCTGGCTGGGTTGGACCGACGTGTGGCAGCGTAAACACCATCTCTTCAGCCTCTCTCCGCACTCACTCCCTGGCGCAGCTCCAGTTGTTTTGTTTTGTTTTTGTTTTTTTATCTATTCATTTTATTGTATTTTTTTCATTAAGCCATTTCTCAGCAAACAGCTTGGCATATGGTTCCGCAGTGCGCTGCATGTCCTCTCCCTGGTAGACGGACTATTCTTACTTTGGCTCGAGTGTCTGAAGACATCTGGACATGTGCATTTTCTCATAAAAAAAAACCTTTCGGCCATGCGACCGAACTTACAAACTCTTCGGAAAGGCCATAGCAGTTTGGATGTAGACGCGTGCGCCTGCAGCGGCAAGTTGGCTGAGACTTCATAATATCGACCTGCCCGATCGGTTGCCCTGATGAGAGATCCAGGTGACACAGCCGCCGCCATGACCTACCATCCTTTCCAAGCTCATCGACCGGGTACCTTGCCCCTGTCAGCCTTCCTGGCCGCCGCTCAGCCCTCGCTTTTCCCCGCGCTGGCTTTCCCAGACGTCGCCTCCCTCTCCGAGCCTGTTTCGGAGCAGGCTGCCTCTGACGCGGGGCTGCACGCGGCTCTGCGACGCCTGCATCGGCCCGTCCAGCCGTGCTCCTCGAGGAGCCTGCAGCCGGAAGCAGGGCTGGACGGTGACCCGCAAGTCACACTGGAGTCCAAGAATTTATGGAACGAATTTCACAAGAAGGGAACCGAGATGGTTATTACAAAATCTGGAAGGTAAGTAAAGTTCAGTCCGTCAAAGTGCCAGTGTGGGACTTAGTCGTGGATCTAAAATGAAATAGCTTTATTTCAACCTTCCAATGTGATATCACCGCATATATCGTTTGATTGTGGGATCGGGTTCCTTGCTGTCATGTAGAAAAAAAAAACTCCCTGAGCCATAAAGCCATTGTAAGACTAGTCTTAGAGTTCCGACGCTAGAAACACTGCACATAACAGCAATTGTGTTCACGGATTCCCGTTTCAGAACGGGAAGTGCTAGAAAATCTTTTTCTTCTGTCAATATAGAAGTCACAGGTCGGGGACCACGGGGGCCCTGGTTCCAGGGGTCCGGTTCAGCCCTTCCTACAAGTACTAACAGTTGCAGTATAGTGTTAAATCCCCACTCCCACTTGACCTCTTTCTAATGATAAGCGCTTCAGAAAAGAAAAAAAAAAAGGGCAATTGGATGTCTTGCACCGTCTTGCACGGTGTCAAAACCTGGCCCATTTCTAACATACCCTACTCCCCGTTAATTCCCTGCTGCAGGAGGATGTTTCCGCCTTTCAAAGTGAGGGTGGACGGGCTGGATGAAACGGCAAAGTACATCCTGCTGATGGACATCGTGGCTGTAGACGACTGCCGCTACAAGTTTCACAGCTCCCGCTGGATGGTGGCTGGAAAAGCTGACCCGGAGATGCCAAAGCGTATGTACATCCACCCAGACAGCCCGTCCAAAGGAGAGCAGTGGATGAGCAAGCCTGTTGCTTTTCATAAACTCAAACTCACCAATAATATATCGGATAAGCACGGATTTGTAAGTAGCACTCATTGAACTTACGAGTTGTTGTGGCTGAGGACTTTTATTCTGGCTAGGGGAATTACTAAAACTGTCAATATTGACTTTACATTGAACCCGTTGCCTGTGTTTTTTTTTTTTTTTTTTTTTGTTTTTAACATCATATAACTAGGTCTGTAATTTTAATTGTGCGTGACACATGTCCTCAACTTCCCAGACAATTTTGAACTCAATGCATAAATACCAACCCAGATTTCACATCGTGAGAGCAAACGACATAATGAAGCTTCCATGCAGCACCTTCCGGACTTACGTTTTCCCGGAGACGGAGTTCATCGCTGTCACGGCCTATCAAAATGAAAAGGTAAACCCCCCCCCCTCCTACTCCCCCACCCTCTGCCCTCCCCTCCACATCCGCACGCACAGACACACACAGCAGACCTACTCTAGCTGCGTGCAGCCATGTGGAATGTATGTGTGTGAGAAATCAGAAAAAGAAAAAAAAACACTGTTGGAGTTGTTTGGGAAAGTGAGCCTTCATCAGCTCCACTTTGTGCATACTGATGTTGCACTTATCTGCCACTGTGCAAGGAGATGCATTTTTGCAATGACTAACTTTCAGATTTTTCTTCTTCTCCGTAAGATTACACAGCTCAAAATTGACAATAATCCCTTTGCCAAAGGATTCAGAGACACTGGAAATGGGAGACGAGAAAAGAGGTGATTGTTTTGCCGCCACAGTACATCAGAACAGCAAAGGACGTACCTGTATAAGTCTATAATTGATACAAATTTGTGATCCCCAGGAATAAACAGTTAAACATGTCGTTGCTGCATGAGAACGGAAGCAAAGCAGACCAGGACAGTGTTGATTCTGATAACTCGTGTGAACAACCCAGTACCAGTGATTTCTTTTATTCCCCTGGGGAGCTGGTGAGCAGCCCTCTGATGTCCACCCCAACCGGTCAAGGTGGGTTAACTTACTGTATATTATGTATTTAGGCAGCCTTAATGGCAGTGTTTCTATGAACTGAAATCATTCTGTAGGACTATGTGTTGATCTAACATGTTAAACATAACAGTCACTAGAGAGAGAAAATGTTCATTTTTGCTTTAAAAAACAAATCAGCAACCTTTTAGCAGCAAAATAACCACGATTTTCAGCTTGCAACTTTAAAATTTGTAAATATTTTAAATGATTTAGGAATATTCAGGGGCTATACAAAAATTAAGTCAGTGGGTAGGAGGGTTAAATCTTATATTTCAGTTTTGTTTTTATTTTAATTGTAAGTTTTTGTAGTGATCATGTGGTGGAAATTGCATTGTTAAAGACTCAGCGCTCTGGAAATAATACACAAAAGACTGATGGGTTGAAGAGTAAATACGTATATTGCAATATATATAGGATACAATACCTTACAGGGGTCAGAAGTCAGAGAGCTATGGCTCCCCAAAGGTCAGCAGATTTCAGCATTTATAGTATCCAAACAACGACAAAGTTACACACGACTGGCCCTCTGTTGCTTATATAAGATAGTCCTCCAATGACCTTGACCTTAGAAAGAGTCAAAGTCAACATCAACATCGCCCATTATGGCAACCTCTCCCTAAGAAAAGACTTAAAGCATCAAGTCACTGGGACAAGATCACATCTCTGGGAGCCCCTTTCCTGGAATGGGCTAGGAATGTGTGCACAGCCAGCATGTGTTATTTTTACAACAACACAGTACAGAGGCATACAGAAGGGACAAACACACACAGACAATGAATAAATGATAAACCTTTGTGCTTCTTGTTATAATGTGATGGAAAAAATATCTCTGAATCAGAGACAGGATTTCTATCCTATGCATATGGTGACCTGCACATTTGTGACTCACTGTAAATATTAGAAACTTCATTTGTAATTATTTGATTATTTCTATTTTGAATTAATCCCACACAGGAATGCTGAAATATAAATTGGGGGTGTTAAGAAAGTAAATTGTAAATTAAATTCTGTAGACTCCCTCAAGCAGGTACAGTATATAGGTTTCACTTTGATAAAGCAAACAGATCCTTCAGTCAATGTATTTCTTTTAGTGATGGAAGAAATGAACAAGTAAAAAAGGTTACTAATAAACTATTCAATTATAATTCAATGTGGATTTTAAGTGGTTATTGTTTTTCTTTTCTTTTGTTGTCTTAGGAGTATTCTGGAGGTTTTTCGTGTTTTTTTTTTTTTAATTTTTGTTTTGATTTTTTTTTATATAATGTACAGGATCCTATACATCCATCCATGCATCCATCCATTCATCTCTTATCCTTTTTCCCAGCAGACAGTTTAACGCATATTAGGAAAAGGACAGGTGTTACTCCATGAATGATTGCTCTGTGTCCCATTAAGCCATGACAGTGTGAAAGTGACTCTGATTTTTTTTTGGCCCATTTTCAAGTTGTTTTTTTTTTTTTTTTTTTGTCATTTTTGCCTTTATTGGACAGAGAGAGGAGTGGGGAGAAATAGGGCTATGAAATGTAACAAATGTGTCAAGCTAGAATTGAACAGCAGACATTGCAGTTAGCGTACAAGGTATGCATCTTAACCACTCTAGGACCAGGAAGCTGGCAACATGAACTACACAGATATGAAGGAATGTTGTTTGGGATGTGGATTTCAACCACATTTTACTCTCTGACTCATTTTGACACAGCAAAAAATAGTTTGCTGCTTCAATGAATCAACTGTTCCTGGCGCCTTGGGGTTAGTGACACATGAACACTGTCTCTTTCATGGCCCTAGATGTTTGCACAAAGTCATCTCTCTCTCAAGTGTCCATCACCTATCTCCCCGCTGTGTACTAACGATATACTATCAAGGCAAAAAAAGGGCTCTTTTCACTTTAAAATACAAGTACATATAATAAAGATTATGATTTTTCCCACAGATGAGAACAATACTGGAATTGATTCAGATGTTGATCTACAATATGAGGACATTGCTGAAGACAGCTTTGCCAAGGCTGAACACGCATCTACCCTGAGTCTGAAAAGCGCGGAGATACTGCAGAACAAGTCTGCCGTCAGTAAGAGTGACAACAATCAGGACACAGTAAAAGAAGGAACAGCGTTTAGAACATCAGATGATACGCGCTCCATGGCAGTGGACTCTTCAAAAAAGCACAGGAGTGAAATCGAAGATGGGGTTCTGCCTACGATGTTGCAAACGTGCAGCTCATCATCCCTGAGTGCTGGTCATCTTGAGACTTTGGATTTCTCAGGTGCACACAGCCAACAGTTTCTTAAGCTTGGGGCACCTTTGTTTTTTCATCCTGGACAGCTGTCAATGAAGCCACAGGCTTTTCCCACTACGAGTATGGGGCATCTATTTTCCTCTTTATCTGGAGTAAATGAAGTAGAAAATGGAGGCCTATCTCCTCAAAGCATTGCCTCTTCATCTCCCTTCATGTTTCAGCTGTCACAGCCCATGCTGGCATCTCAGGTACGCCTCTGCAGGAACACTGTACAATAATAATCCACATATTTTAATGTATTTAGGGAACAGATATCATAACCTACAGTTCAAGCTTGTTGTCTCCTTAGGATGAGTACATCTAGATTATAAAAAGCACTTTCTCACTTTTTACTCAACAGCAAAACTGTGTCTTTCCAGAAAAATTCCGTCGTCACTCAGGCACTCTTCAGATCTAGCTCTTTACACTGACACTCTTGGGCAGAAATTACTCCCAGTGACAACTGTTCAAGTGAAATCAAAAGTAACCTGTTTTAATGCTTTGAGTACCATAAAAAATAAATGTATTCTTTTAATAGAGAAAATGAAATTAACTACATGGCTAGCTCCAAGTAGAAATGAGCTTTTTTTTCTATTAGGGTGAACTGACCCTTTAAATAGCAGTATTGCAGTATATTCTTTAGTCCTGGATGAAGTAATGCTGTCTGTCTCTAGCCAAACCTATAAGATGATGCTTTTAATGAGCTCTAAGAACTTCAGTAAGAAAGGCAAGTTGTGTATATCTGATAATATATGCAAACAAAAACTGAGGTAGGCTAGGCTAGTTATGCTCATATACACATGTACATATATTTAGCGTGGGCAGAAAGGCTCACATAAGGAGTTGGGCTAAACTCCTGGTGACAAAGGATCTGAATTGACAGTGTGGGAATATGCAAGGTCAACCTGTGGCTGCATTGCAAGTCACAAATGATATAGTATTTTTTATAGTCACAGCAATATTCTGATCTAGGCCAGACTTCCCAACCTAGGGGTTGAGCCCCTCGCAAGGGGTCTTGACATGAATGTTAGTGGTCGCAAGATGATTAGTGGGAGTAGGAAATAATAAAGAACAACAATCTGCTACACATAATTCTGCCAAGAATATCCATGAAAATGTAGGGAGATCCATGACATTACATTATGGGAAAATTAACTCTTATTTTTTCATACAGGGAATCTCACTGTCACCCTTTGGAGGATTGTTGTCATATCCGTACATGGCAGCACCAGCTGCGCTCAGCCTGGCTCTCCCCACTCGTTCTGCAACCTCATCGCTCGCCAGAAACCACTGTTTCCGCAGCTCCCGGCCTTGGTTGCAATTCAGCCCTTATCAGATCCCCACCTCTGTCACCTCAAGCCTGCTTACAACCAGATCCTCTGGCAGTTCAGACTCACGATCTGAGCTTTCCAAATCGGGAGGCAGAGAGTCAGGTCCGGTGTGTGACAATCACAGCTACAAAACTAAGGCCAAGCAGACGACTGCTCCACATAAAACCAGCGTTAAGGGTTCCATGAATGAACTGCACAACATGTATAATCCGGTTAGAGGACTCGATAAACCACTCACTCCACGGTAAACTCTCCTATAGGTTGTTTTTCATTCTAACATTTCACTGACAACGTTATGAAGTTTCACACTATAATGACCTAAAATTAACATTTTGTCGGAACAGTATGTGTTGCTGCATTATACCTTCTTATTATATCATCAACAAAACTTATCTTGTCTGATGATTTGTTGGTCACAAGACACGTAGAAACTACGCTTAATTATATTTACTATATTTCCATGTGAAAGAAGTCCTAACTTGGCCTAGCTTTTGAAACAATGGGTATATTTAATCTAGATTTCTAACAAACGTTAAATCATTCAACTAAATTTTGCCTTACCTAAACATCAGGGTGTCTTTGGTTTGCAAAAACTCCAGATGCTGCTTACTGGAAGTTCTATATGAATTAATATCAATTCAAATGAAAGATGCTTATTGGAGTTCATTTTGGGGAAAATTAGCTTTTCAAATCTCAGCTCCCCCAAGTGGAATACTCTACAGAAGAACAATAATGTGCTTTAAATATGAATAAAACACTTTTTTTTAATTCCTTTATTCTGTATGATTGTGTAAATATTTTCTTATTGTCCTCCTAGTTTTCACATACTGTATAAAATATGACTGATCAAAGCCTTTTGAGACTGAATGCTGTAACTGATCACTGTTAAACCTGCCAATAAGATATGAGGAAATTGTATATCACCTTTTCACAGTTTCACATTCTGTTGATGTACCAAAGCCGTGGACTTGGAGGGAAAACTCAGGTTTCTTTTTTTTTTATACCAGCACTTAAGAAAAATGTCTTAAGTAAAGTTAATTGGCAGGTTGTCTGCCAAATTATTTCGGTAAAAATTTTTTCGTGTGTGTGTGTGTGTGTGTGTGTGTGTGTGTGTGTGTTTGTGGAGAGGTTAGCGAGGAGGATCACAATTTAAATAAAGATACTGTTCACATTTATTGCAATTGTCTTAATATACTTTACATATACTAACATGCTTTACAATGGACATTAAATATCTGGAGATCTATTGCCAGAAACAGGCTATTTATTGCACAACATCTGCTGTCTCACCACCAGATACATCAAAAAAAAAAAAAATATATATATATATATAACATATAATTTGACTTCCAAGATAGTTTTTGATTGATTCTCCACACAAGCTAACACAGCCAACATTGCATAGTCATGGATGATGCTTAGAACAGAGGAAATACATGCATGTACATTGCACTCGAAAAATGCCCAAAAACCTGCCTACCTGCTTTGTTCAACACTGTTCTTAGAATCCAGAACTGGTAATTGCCTGCTATATATACAGCCTAGAAAGTAGATCTTTGATAATGCTATACAAAGCTGAAAAATACTATAGCTTATCAATTATGACTTGTAACTGTTTTATGTAACAGACAATTAAAGATCTAAGTGTATAACATGGGCACATGCACATATTATATATGGTTTAAGAGCTGGACTGGATTCAGGACCTGGATTCAATTCTCTGAAACTGTCTGTATGTTAGGCCTAATCCTTTAACTTAATTTACCGAAATTAAGCTTTCCGTTTTATTTGTGTACTTTCGAATTCGGTTTTGTTAACATCAGCCCTTGTGGCAAGACCCTTCCGGACCTGTCCTTAGTTCTTCATGCTGGTTTGGCTTATAGATATGCTTTGCTTAGACCTTGACTGTCCATCTGACCACATTACTATCTGTTGGCATCTTTTTGCCTCTCCAAAGGCACTGACGGGCAAACGCATTATAAAGCAAAGAGTAATATGAACCCAAATTCTCTTAATTCTGAAGTAATTATTTTGGATAGCAATCCAAGAATATATCTTTGCAATGGTGCCACCTCTCTCCGGGCACATATAATGACCATGTGTTTTTTTAAATAGCCATATTAATAAATGCAACACTAACGTATTGAATTTACCTCTGGAATTGCTGCTTCATTTTATTGTTTGTGTATGTTTTGTGAAGCTTCATCACAGCAAGCTAAAAGTTGTGCCGTGCAACATCTCCTGCTGTTATCCTCTTGGCCATGGCAATGGCGGCTGAGCAATAAAGGTGAATGAGTCTGCGGTCCTGCGCATTTCATTCCTTATGCATGAGTGCGGCTCAATGCATGCAACGGCAATTCCCACAACATCCCTGCTTGTGACAGCAAAGCTACACTCGAGTTGCTAATCCCCCTGCCCAGTAAATCCCCCAAAGATGCAATGAAAAATACATGTTTTGGTATCCATAAATGACATATTGACTCATGTGGTCGATATAAAATGTTTTGAAATATTTCTGGAATATTTAGAAGCATTACAGCTCTCACGTAGATTTAGTAACATATGTACATGCCAAGTGTAAGTGCATATATGTACTGTATATATATACAGTTCGTATCTGTTAAAGTATATGTTTATGTACAATATATGCAAATTGACAGTCATTCACACATACAAGAGCTGACAGTATGGCATCCTTGATTAAGGACAGGAAGAAAAACAACCCCTTGACAAGCTTCACATTGAAAGCAATGAACCCATGCTATACCCATGACTTGATGGGATTAGAGGGTAGTGGTACCCTGTGACAAAAGGTCATGTCACGTTTGAATATATTGTAGTCCAATCGTGCAAACAAATGTAAAAAGCTGCATACAGTATGTATGCAAAAGAGATGCTTCACACTATATTCACTCTTAGACAGAGGCCATGGTTTGTCATGGCACATTACCGCAGTGGATACAGCAGAGTAAATTCACTGTGGTCACCATTCAGGTTGTCACACACCGAGTCATAAAAGGCCTGTAGTGTACCTGAATTTTCTACCCTTTAGGAGTCAGGCATTAGTTACACTCTTTAGAGCCTAGAAAAGCTAGTTTTGTGTGTGACTAGCACTGTGTGCTGTGATGCATTTCTTGTAGGTTGCACAAGAAGAAACCAATCAAGACATTTTAAGCTTATGTGAGAAAATTACCCTAAGAGCAAAATTGTGGCCATTTTACAATAACATTTAACGTTTTCCTGAATACATCCATGGGGACTTGGTCTGAGGGCATGGACACATCTGAGATAATCCTAATCCAGTTCTTTCAATGTAATTTGACAGGAGGCATATGTTAAAAAAAAGCACATTTTTGCAATCAGAAACTTTCTGTAGAATGAAACCGCAAACCGCCGTCTTCAAATAATCGTTGCAAAACAGTAATTTGCCCTAATGAATGGTAATTGGACTACATTTCTATTGTGCTTTTGTTGCATTGATTAGTGCACTTTATTTACAAACAAATAATATATTTCAAAGCTGAATTTTAGCACTTCTTATTCTATTAATTATGGCAACATAGATTACATATCTAAACAGTAATACACTTATGTCAATACAAACATATTGTACCTCCTAGAAGTTAAATCTATGGGCAGATTTTAAAATTCCATTTATGTTGAAAGAATTATAAAGACAGCAAACAAATAAAATCTCTTAGTGCTCTTTTTTCAGTCAAGACGTAATAACCATGACATGACACTCTATGGCAAATTGTTTCTTTTTGTCGTTTCTTTTTCACTGTAGTTGCTGGTACTACAAAAAAGTCAAGTGGTTTCCCAGGAGGAAACTTGACCTGAAAAGTCCTCCTCCGGTGCTGGGCTCCTCTCAAACCTCTGTTGTGTGAATTTTCTCTTTGGCTGAGCGTAGCTTCACACTGAAACAACATCTCCACTGGCTCAAAAATATGATGAGGAGGTCAACTGCAAAATTTTGCAGTCAGAGGAAAACTTCCCTCCCTGTAGCTGTGAAATCTATGGGTTAGAGTGAGACAGGCCTGTACAACTCAGATGGTATTTTTCATTATTCTTGCATGACACAGTGTCAAAGCAACACGGTGCATCAAGGGCTTACATATTCCTGGATGCCGGAAGAATTCTCAGCATATTCGCATATTCTGAAAGTAAGTGCTGAGATCAAAATGTCAACAAAGATGGTTAAAGAGAATAGATAATCATCTGTAGCTTACAATATGAATAATTCACTTAACAGGGATATCATCTAAAAGCCTGTGTTATCATGAATAAAGCACTAGTGTATCTGCTGGGGCTGGAGTGGTCTGTAGAAGCCTAAGGTATGAATCTGCTCGCTTAACCATAAAAAAGGGGGAAGCGGAGTGACATAAACAGTTTTGTGTAAAGAATGCAATGAACACACAAAGGGGGGGCTGGGGGTCACATTTTGGTGACTATACAGCATGTGAAAATCCTGTCAGTTCAGATTTATAATTCCATTCCTTTTTGTTCTTGCAAAGGAAAAGTTTGGTAAGGAGATTTACCACGCCCTATGATTAATTATTAGGCAACTGTACTGCTTTCTCTGCTCACACTGAGGTCTTTGAAATAGAATCAACCAGAGAAACTACGGTGTGTGTGGTCCAACCACCAAGTACTTTCTGCCCCACAGTGCTGTAAAAGGTTAAATGGTGGTCACTGAGAACTACCTCTGGATGTTTGCAGATAGATTTTTCAATTTTCACACTGAATGCATTCAAATGGATAAAGTATTAGTACACGCAAAAATAAATTGCAAATATGATAGCATAGCATTATCTGTAGTGTTTATTTATTTTATTTTTTTTTTGCCTTTTTGCTATTTCATTCAAAACTTGATTACCACCACATGCTGTATGTAGGTCTGTTGAAGCTGTTAAGACATGCAAATCCCATGTTACGTTTTTTACATGTATTGTTCTTTGCACGGAATAAATAAATACAAAACATTCTTATTTGCATAATATACCACCTTATCCCTCCTTTTGCATAGATATGAAGGTATGTCTCATATATCTCAGTTCCGTTGTTATTAGCTCACAGGCCAAGTAAATGAAAAATGGGAGACCATGTCAGCGGATATCAATGTAAAGGTTAAATATTCACTGTTTATAAGAACACACCACTGATGCTAAAATACAATAATGTCAGGCCCTCAGATGTCAGTTAATGTGAAGTTTTATAGCCTGTATGGGAAGATGTCCAGTGTATAAGCATAGTTCATAGGTTATTGACAGAAACCAAATTGATGTGAAATACTAAAGTACTGTTATGTGAACACTGCTAAATATCTACAATTCTGACACACAAAGGAGAAACATGCATCAAAGTCAAATATAATTGTTTTACGTGTCCAATGATAATAATGCAATGCAATCTCAAACCATACAATCCAGAAGTTTGGCATTTCAGCCCCCCCCCCAAAAAAAAAAAATTCTCTGCCATTGCCCAAAATGTAATGGATTTAGAGATGGCAAACTAACGGCCTCTGAAGCCATCTAGTGGATTAGAAGTGCAGTAACCCTGCACTTTTCACGTTACCGTTTAAAACCCCCGTAACGGCGGGGTTACTGTTAATGTTTGCATCGGAAATACCGGCATCGGGAAGTTATTTCACTAAAAGAAAAACTCCCCCCAGTTTAAGTCATGGATCCGGTTTCAGCACTGACACTGCACCGAAACCCAAGAATCATGAGACATCTCAGAAGAATACTGTATACCGTTTCTCTCTGAGAGACACAAGTGACCGTTTTCCACCATCTAGAGCTGCAGGTTTTCACTCGGTCTACATTGTGATTGGTTGTTGACTGTTGGTGATTTTAGAGAGTTGGGTTTGGAGAAATTATAGGGTTGCATAACTTTGAACTTGGGATCAGCTAAAGGTGCCGTTTCTGGTGCGATGCTCGGAATGCCTATATGCCTGCCTTCCAATAGACTAAATATATATATATGAAATTCATATGAAAATTATTCTTTACAACAACACATGGGGGTGATTTTCAGAAGCTGAGCCGGTGCAGGTGCGGATTATTTCACCATTTCTGTTATTGACAGACTCGAGGCGATGTATTGCACAAGCCAAGCGCTGTCCTCCTCCTCCTGCTGCTCAATCGCTGTCACGATACGAGGTGGTTTTTGTTAACCCATCTGCGGTCTTGTAGGTCAACATCGTGTGTGCTAACATGCGTGCTCGCAACTGCCCCTCGGCCACAGCCGGTCCCACCGGGATAACAAAGACCTGATACTGTTGAACATTCTTCTCCCAAAACACACGTGGACTACCGGCGCCGTTCTGCAGGACACGCGACGGGCGCTGCACTCATGCCGAAGTACCACATTTTCCTGTACCCGCCCCTCCGATACCACCTCCTCCTAGACCCGCCCACAGAAATCCCTCCGGAATCTGATTGGTCCTCTGCGAATGAGGCCGTCTTAGAGCTAGATAAAGTAGATCGAGAGAAGTTACCCTATAGTGAACCTTTATAGGCAGCACAATGTATTTGTAACCTTGTTGTTTGGCGTAACAATTGATGCTGTTGCCATGGAAGCATTAACAATATTTGACTGAACAGAGTAGCCTAATTCTAATGCGGGTCCTGTTTGCCATTAAGATTGGTACAGACAGAGTACTTTATACGAATTGGAAATTCTTGCAGCAACCAAGTCACAAAAACCAAAAACGTGAAGACAATCAAGGTAGTAGACAAGAAATAAAACAACAAAAACATAATAAATAATTAACTATTATGTTTAAAGCGGAAGTAATTTAAAACCAGAACTATGATACTCAAGATATATGTGCACGTGTAGAATGGCTGATTAATTTGCAACCCACCATTGTAATTTTAATAACATAATATAATATAATATAATATAATTTCTTTTGTGTGGTATATTGAGCGTATACTGTGGTATGTGTATTATCTTGGGTGAAAAGTCTTTTCTACCTACTCTGTTTCTATAGCGGAAGCTGAGGTCAGAGTTCAATGTCCAGAAGTAACCTGCTTGCGCATCGTCACATCACCCCACTGTCTGCTGTTAAAGCGTCTGTTGGAGCTTTGTGACCTCATCGTGATGTGATTTTTTTTTTTTTTTTTCCCCCAATCACTGGAAACGGAGATGTTTGATAGACACAATTAACTTATCGATCTCTTGGACTCAACTTTGTCAGGATTACGTGTCGGTTCATCTCCACCGGTGAGTTGCCCTCCGAGATGTCTGTCTCAGATTATGTTACCGGTCTGTTTATTGGTAGTTGCGTTCAGAAGATTTGGACCACGCTGCGGTGCAGTTCACCGGCCGGCAGTGCAGTTAATGTGTGTATTAGCTCCTGCTGGTAAACTAGCTAACACCTACGTTATTAGCATCCGCGCCTCAGATTATCTGCGGCGGCTGCTTAGCGAGCTAGCTTTGACTTGACAGGTAACAGTAGTGAATTTAACGCTAGCCAGTAGACAGGCCACCTGGTATGTCATTAAGCAACATGGTGTGGCTCAGAAGTTTCGGTCGGTTAATAAGTTAAATGAAGTTGGCGGTAGCAGCTCGTGATGTTCCACTGGCTCACGTTTGCAGCGTGTGTGGCAGCGGTGCTCGGCTTGTTTTTCTGGTCCTGCAAGCAGCTATCGATGGGTAAGGTGTGCCTTACCTGAGAGTCTACTATGTGCACTTGCACGAGCAGGTGGAAGAAAATGTAGTTGTAGCAACGTGAGCGAACAGAGGCAGGCTGGACAGCGCCGTGGCAGTTAAGATGATATCCTATAACGATCATTAACATCGTATTGGACGTCCTTGGTAACTTAGCTGTTGAAGAGGAAGTGAGAGAGGTCCAGTACAAGAGTAGGTAATGTTAGTCTTTCTAGTATGAAATGTGCTATTTAATCAATTTGCATAACTTACAGTTGTTATCATACAAATGTCTTTTGCATTGGTTTTAATTGACAGGCACCTGTAACTATGTCTCATGGCAGCAGGACTTGTATTTTTGACAGGTGTTTATGCATGTTTTATGGAGTGCAATTCTTTGAATATCTGCTTTACAAATAGGCCCTGTTGTTTCATGGGGTTGCAGTTATTTAGGGTTGATAAATGCTTCAGGTGCGTCTGGCTATATGGTTACTGGTAACAGTATGACCATCAGTACATGCAAATGCCATTATTTAATTCTTCTTGAATTTTGATATACAAATGGTGATATTTTTTTTTTTTTTTTTTTCGAAAATCCACACACGATGTACTGATAGTCCGAGTGTTGGTCCAAGTGTTGCAAAATCAGTTGCATTATCAAGATAATTAAGTTTATGTAACCTTGTTTTGCAATATGACAAACAGCATCAAATGCCAGCCAAAGGGATCTCATGTCACTCTATACCCTGCTATTTGGACCCTGTATCTCCCTTATAACCGTTGCCACCACTCCTCTGTTTCTCGTCAGTATTTGCAGCCTGTTCATGTCGCCCAGCCATGGCACAACAGGACGGTGCTGCCAAGAAGAATCCCGCTGTAGCGGCCCTGCACTCACACTTCATTGTAGGATCAGTATCAGAGGAGAACTCAGAGGATGAAATCCAAGGGAAGATGGACATGCAGCTGGAAGAAAAGGAGACGCGCTCTTTGTCACCATCCTCTGGTAGCTCAGACAGCACCTATGAAATAGGCTTCGACCATATTGATGGCTCCATGCACAATCTAAGGTTAGAATCCAGACCTCATTGGTCTGCATCCCCTTAGGTCTGTCAGTGTGTAATAACAATTTTTCCACACATTACTGCTAAAAAATATATTTTGCTGAATACTATGATTGTGATATTAGTGATTTTATACGTGGATACAGGTTTTTCTGTAATGATTTGTTAAGGTATCCTAAAGGAAAAAACCTGGGATGGTGATGCTCAGTTTTAGTTAAGTTTCAGGTCAAGTCAAGTCTCAGGCATGCTGACTAATTTGTATCGAGACTGTACCATGTTTAAGAACCTGCTTAAAACATTTTCCTAACTTAGGAAAATATTACACATTCTTTAGGGTTTTACATTTTATTAGTCTCTGGTGCAATTCAAGTATTTATGGATTATTGACTTTTGTTTTGTCATTTCACATCGTGATGCATTACTTTTACATATAATGAAGACATTACCTTTAGCAGCCTAAAATTACATTATTTCTCTGTGGCCCTAAAAGTGTGGAAATGTTGGAATCAAATCAGGAACCTACATCTTCAAATGCTCTCTTATTAGACCTGGAGTAGACTCTGTTCTTATGCTCCTCCTTCACTCGCCAACCCCTTTTTACAGCACATGTGAAAAATGTGGTTTCACTAGCAGCACACTGCTAAAAGCTTTTTCTTTCTCCATAGTCTGTGAGGTTGGCCTGGTGAGTAGGCATAGACTTCAGTATGTTGGTTTGGGAAAGTTGGAAAATGTTCACATACAGAAATTCCCAATCCACCAGTCGAAAGGAGCTATTCAGTACTGACACAGCAGCAGTATTTAGTACTTAGTCTGCCAGCCCCAGGTCTTTCACTGGGCTCTCTAGACACTCCTGTAAATTACGTTTTCCTCAAAAGCTTCATACAAGATTTGGATTTCAAGATTTGAGATTCAAATGAGAAAGTCGTGCTGATGTAGGTAACTGCCCACAGAAAATCTTTCCAATAGTTACGTACTTCTTCCTTGGCAGTTGGCTGGGTTAAAAAAAATGCTTTTTACGTGTTTTCTACTCTGTTTTACAGTGGACAGCCAGCCATGTGGAAAGTTGTGGGGGGTTTTTTTGCCCACTGACTCACTTAGTGTGACAGTGAGGAAAGCTTCATTTTGTTTGCAATTTGAAATTTTATACATTATCCGTATAAGACATTAGGATTTCGTAGAGCCCAACATTCTCTTTGTCTAGTCTTTTTTTGTGTGATTAGTCCTCTTAGGGAAAAAGAGGATGAAAGAAGTGGGGGTTAACAGACAGAAGTTGGAATGGCAGTCTTAAAAACTGGAAATACTGGATGGGGTGTCTGCCTCCTCCACCACATAATTTTCCTCTCTCACGGAACAGTACAAACTCTCGCAGTTTGTACACAGCTGGATTGAAATCAGAGCCTCCATTCAGTAGGAGGTCATTTGCCTCGTGCTGGTAACCCCTACAGTGATGCAATAATGCAGTATCAGGCCACAGAAGCCAGCCAGCCAAATGAGCCCATGCGTTGCCACACCCTCCAGCCGATAGTCATATTCCTCCCCCTGCGCTACCCAGTCCCCTCTGTGGTCCTCTTTGTGGTGGAGCTTGAATTATAGAGCAGTTCAAATCCCGTTAGAGGCTTGCCCAAGCATGTAAACATGTTTTGTGACTTGTTCACATTATGTTCTATTCTTTCAGTAGTTGTACTATGAGCAGAACCTTTTTTTTTATCCTCACATATATCATACTTTTGCTGTGCTAACACTTGTTAAAGTGTTAAAATAAATACCATCATTCCCGTCATATGTTTAAGGCTTTTTTAAATATTTATTGCTGCTGTCACAGATGGTAAGCTATGAAGTTTAAGATAAGAGACAGTAATCACATCCTCTGCTCCTGTGTCTCTTATCAATATGAGGTGATATCAGTGTCTTTTTATCTTTTTATGTATGGGCAGTAAACCATTTTCACAGCTTCTGCTAAAAGCCTCAGGTGTGATAGTTTCCTTCTGGCAATTTAATTGAACTCATTTTAACTAACCTATCTTTGTAAGATTCACATTATTAAATGTTTTTCACAGTTTAAAAGTTAAAGCATCTGAGTTATTTGCTTGTTATTAGCATAGCTACCTTATACCCCGTTCTTTCCAGGCCTGGAGGTGTTATTAAGGGCCAATGTGTGGATTCTTTATATTTCTTAAAACAGGCCAAGCATGTCAGGGCTGCATCTGGTGAAGCAAGGCAGAGATCGCCGGCGTATTGATCTGCAGAGGGACTTCACTGTGGCTTCTCCTGCTGAATTTGTAACCCGTTTCGGTGGCAACAAGGTCATCGAGAAGGTGATTATTTTTATAGACCACTGTCTTGAAGGCATGCTTAAAGGGCTAATCATGAAACCAGTCACGCCACATTCAGACATTAATCTGACGTAATATGAGCAACCACTTTAATAATTAGAGCAAACAGGTGAAGAATTCTAAAACCAAACATATTGTGTGATTTGTGTGTTTAAACTGCACAGCCGTGAAATGTAATGACTGTCAGTTGTTATATAAATTGTGCATATAGACACAGTAATACCTTGCAATTGTCTTGAGCACATAAAGGCAAAATGCCCTATTTTAGAATTTACTAATCCAATTCAGTGACCTTCCATGTCTCACATTTGTAGTGAAAATCATTAAAAATGTAACCACGGCTTGTGCTGCCACCACAATCAAAAGACACAATAATATGATAAGTTTCATAAAGTGAGAAGCAATTCATGAATATGTTTATGTTCTATAACTTTTATGCTGTGACATAATTAGACTAGCCATCATTAATGAACTATTTAACTTATGTGAGCAGCATAACTCAACTTAGGTAAGCATTGTTAACTCAACTATGTTGCTTCTCCAGGTGCTTATCGCCAACAATGGAATTGCAGCTGTCAAGTGTATGCGCTCGATCCGCCGCTGGGCCTATGAGATGTTTCGCAATGAAAGGGCAATCCGCTTTGTTGTCATGGTGACTCCAGAGGACCTGAAGGCCAATGCAGGTGAGCTTCAGCATGATTTCTCTAAACACGTAAAACACCTCAGTAAGTGTAACAACTGCGGTGCGACACTCAGCTGAGCTCCCACAGCCTTGGGAGTGCATCCAAGCACTTCAACTAACTCAGAACACAATACGCTGATTCTGCTTTTGATGAATATTATATATGTGACTGCAGCAAGTCAATATGCCTTTAAGAAAAATAGATTCTGAATTGTTTGAAAGGTAAAATTGATTGCTCCCTCTCGATCTTGATCATTTCTTCTCATTCAAGCCCTCTTATTAGGGATTGGTTTATACTTAGGGTGGAGTGAATGCTTTAAACTACATGGTAGGAAACTAGTAGAGCTATTGACCATATAAGTTATTTTACAAATTAGTTTTCTATGTTTCTGTGTTTCACAGAGTACATCAAAATGGCAGATCATTACGTGCCTGTGCCAGGAGGGACTAACAACAACAACTATGCCAATGTTGAGCTCATTCTCGACATTGCTAAACGCATACCTGTTCAGGTACAACCACACTCTTAATATATCTATGACTTTTGCACAGTAATCAATCACTTTATCAACCATTAAGTGAATGTTGCCATTTTATTCCTTACAGGCAGTGTGGGCTGGGTGGGGTCATGCCTCAGAGAACCCCAAACTCCCAGAGCTGCTTCAAAAGCATGGAATTGCTTTCATGGGTCAGAGACATTTATTGCCTTTTTTATCACTTTGTTGACCCCTTAGTTTACATACACATAATCAGTTTACTTAACTAGATTTTTTTTTAAATTTTTTTATTGCCTGCTCCTTTCTCAGGGCCCCCAAGTCAGGCAATGTGGGCTTTAGGAGACAAGATTGCCTCCTCTATCGTTGCTCAGACGGCTGGCATTCCAACCCTACCTTGGAGCGGAACAGGTTGGTCAAAGGTTGTGTGGTGTTCAAAGATAGTTTCTGTTGAATCTATTTATGATTGAACTTGAAAAAGTAAATGGTTTTTCTGTATTATTAAAAAAAACAGCTGGTGCTTTCTGCTTTCCTTAAGATTCCAACTTTGTAAAGTTGGTGTAATGTTTTAGGAATATTGCAAATTGTGTGGTGTTTCAAGTGAGATTCTGAAGAGTTCAGAAAAGAAAATTATGAACATCACACAATGTCATAGAACTGTATGTATGTATGCTGAATATGTCAGCTGTTTGTCATTATCAGGCCTGACAGTAGAATGGACAGAGAACAACCAAAAGAAGAGGATTATCAACGTTCCTCATGACGTGTATGAGCTTGGCTGCATCCAGGATGTAGAGGACGGCCTAAAAGTAAGCATGTCATCTAACCGACAGTTTGTAATTCCAAATGAATGTCTTGCATGTGCTTTCGTATACAGTGCATACTTGTATGTATACTGGAAAGTTGTGGGGTTTTTTTTTTCCCCCATTTCTAGGCTGCAGAGAAGGTTGGCTACCCTCTAATGGTAAAGGCCTCAGAGGGAGGTGGAGGAAAAGGCATCCGTAAAGTCAACTCTGCTGATGATTTCCCCAACCTCTTCAGACAGGTAAGTGGAAACTCAGAATAAATCCAGTATTTCATTTGAAACATCATACAGGCACATTGTAGAATATGCTATGCACATAAAATTAGAGGATTCAGTGGGGGGAAAAATATAAGAAGATTTAGAATAGGTTTTTCATGCATTTCTTGACTGCATGGATTTTCTTTCTCTTTGGTTCTCCAGGTCCAGGCAGAAGTTCCAGGATCGCCCATTTTCGTCATGGAGCTAGCCAAGCATGCCCGCCACTTGGAGGTCCAGATCTTAGCTGATCAGTATGGCAATGCCATTTCCCTGTTTGGTAGAGACTGTTCTGTGCAGCGACGACACCAGAAAATCATAGAGGAGGCTCCTGCCACCATTGCAACTTCTGATGTGTTTGAGGATATGGAAAAGGTATTACCCATCTAACATAATAAATGTATAAATAAAATATGTAGCCGATAATGGAAATCTAAGACCAACAAATTCAAACCTCTAAATGAACAGACCTGTTCTCTCCCCTCAGTGTGCAGTGAAGCTGGCTAAGATGGTGGGGTACGTCAGTGCAGGTACAGTAGAGTACCTCTACAGCCAAGATGGCAGCTTCTACTTCCTGGAGCTCAACCCTCGTCTGCAGGTGGAACACCCCTGTACGGAGATGGTGGCTGATGTCAACTTGCCTGCCGCCCAGCTGCAGGTCAGTCTCACTCACACGCTTGAGCTGCTAGAAAAAACACACTCTGCTACATTACTTACAATGCCTTTTGAGTCTGTGACTGGCCAGGAGCAGACAAAGCTAGCACGCTTCACCGCCTTCACTGCTCTGCACTAGACAGGCCCCCTGTCTCCATGGCAACCGACTGCAAAAGAAGAAGGCAACATGCAGAAACAGTGTAGTAGGATCCAGTGGTTGTAGCAGCAATGGGTCACGTGGTCTGTTCTGCAGTATTTAGGATTGTGTGTAAATAGGTCAGCGGCAGTCAAGCTGAAGGGCATGGTTGCTGGGAAAGCTGTGTAGTCAAGCTGATTGGGTGTTACTGTGGGAGTGCCACACTCTGGCACTGAGGACTGTAGTGTCGTTTTCCTGGCAACAATAGGACTCACTATCTGTCAGCAAGATGTTGTTTATCGGTTGACTAGAAAGCTGAAAACATGGTATTGACAACGGTCAGAATAGCAAGCCGGAGAAAATCTGTGTGGTTCATTCAAAGCAAATATACATTCAGAATCCATATATGTGCTGCATTGTGTTTTAGCTCTGTTAGTTCAGGGCCTGTGAGCCTGCCCCTTAAAATTCTATATATGTCAGTTCAAGAGAATAAACTTGTATCGAGCTAATACCACTATCTTCTGTCAGATTGCTATGGGTATTCCTCTTCAACGGATCAAAGACATCAGGATGCTTTATGGGGTCCAGCCCTGGGGAGACTCTCCTATTGACTTTGAGGGTCTGTCAACTGCCCCCTCCCCACGGGGTCATGTCATTGCAGCACGTATCACCAGTGAAAATCCTGATGAGGTATGCCTCACTCTCTCCTGGTACACAAAATACTTGCAGCTAAAGGTTACACAAGGACTGTGATTTCTAATGTGGTTCTGTTCCTTTTTATTTTGTCAATTTTACACTTAGTAAATCCATTGTACCATAAATGACAGCCCTTGTTGTTACTTTACCCTCGTGTAAATGTCACATTAGCAGTTTTTCGTTCAAGTTATGCGCAGATGATATGTTGTGTGCGTGTCTCGTTGCAGGGTTTCAAGCCAAGCTCCGGAACAGTGCAGGAGCTGAATTTCCGCAGCAATAAGAACGTGTGGGGCTACTTCAGTGTTGCAGCCGCTGGAGGTCTGCATGAGTTTGCTGACTCCCAGTTTGGACACTGCTTCTCTTGGGGAGAGAATCGTGAAGAAGCCATCTCGTGAGTACACGAATTTTGAAAACATTAAAGCTCACTCAGGAACCATTTATTTATTGCTAATGTCAGTATATATTTACCTTGGGAGATAGTTTCTATGCAATTGTCTAATCAGAGGTTTCTGTATTTGTCGTATGTGGTTACGTCTTAATCTTTTTCTAGCAACATGGTGGTGGCTCTGAAGGAGTTGTCTATCAGAGGAGATTTCAGGACCACAGTGGAATACCTCATTAAGCTGTTAGAGACTGAAAGCTTTCAGCACAACAGCATTGACACAGGCTGGCTGGACAGGCTTATCTCAGAGAAGATGCAGGTAAGCACAGATGTTCGAGCTGTGGCAACTGGATGCTCTTTGAGAAAACTAAAATGAGAAAAGATCATGTTAGACATACTGATCCATATTATAATGTCAGTGCTGAAACCACACAGTTTGAATTTAAGCTGGAGTCTTTGATGTTTTCCTGGCTAAAAAGTAAAGTCTCTGTTGTGTGCAGGCGGAGCGTCCCGATACCATGCTGGGAATTGTGAGCGGGGCTCTTCATGTGGCAGATGTAAATCTAAGGAATAGTGTGTCCAATTTCCTGCATTCTCTGGAAAGGTAATAAATACAGCATGACATAGCGATCCATGTCAGGATGTAGATTCTCAGGAAAAAAACGTAAGCAGTGTTTGAATAGGAAATGTGAGACACTCTACTCTGTGACCAGGGGCCAGGTGCTGCCAGCACACACACTACTCAATACTGTGGATGTGGAGCTGATCTATGAAGGTACTAAGTACGTCCTGACAGTGACACGCCAGTCTCCCAACTCCTATGTGGTCATCATGAACAACTCCTCAGCTGAGGTTGACGTCCATCGGCTCAGTGATGGAGGTCTTCTGCTGTCCTACGATGGCAGCAGCTACACTACATACATGAAGGAGGAGGTGGACAGGTAAGAGAAAACAAATCTTAATAATGAAATTATCCTAACTAATTTAGCATACAATGAAAATGAATTAAAAGATAAAGAAATGAAACCATTTAGTTTTTGTAAGGTTGTTCACTGAATCAAGCTATGTCCAGGCAATGAACTGGCAAAATAAAGTATCTCTTTTTGGTTTGTTTGTTTTTTTTTTTTTTTACCCTACAGGTACCGCATCACAATTGGGAACAAGACTTGTGTTTTTGAAAAGGAGAATGATCCTTCACTGCTGCGTTCTCCATCAGCAGGAAAACTCATTCAATACACAGTCGAGGATGGCGGGCATGTGTTTGCAGGCCAGTGCTACGCGGAGATAGAGGTACAGTATGTTTACGCTTATGTGTATGTTGTCCACAAGAAAGATGGAATAGGTTTAAAATCACTTTATTTTCATTGAATGGATTGTATAGATGTAATAGCTGATGTTTTTAAATTCCAGGTGATGAAGATGGTAATGACCCTTACAGCTGCAGAGTCTGGTTGTATCCACTATGTTAAGAGGGCTGGAGCAGCACTGGAGTCTGGCTGTGTCATTGCCAAGCTGCAGCTGGATGACCCAAGCAGAGTGCAACAGGTACTTCATAAAGTCACTTTATTAAGCGACTTTGCAGGCACAGTCCATATACCTGCACGGACTGATACATGCTGTTGGCATACACTTTATAAGCCAACTGGGATTCTCCATATGCCTGCTACAAAGTCCACCAAGATATGTGATATTTCTTTGTTTAGTACAAAATATCAATTCACATTTCAAGTTTGGACACAAATTATAGCTTTCAGATCCTTCTGTTATGAAAATGAACTGACTGTCAAAATGACAGAGGTCTGCATTTTCCATTCATAAAAATCGATTTACTAACTATATGAGCTTTTTATCTTGGTTGTTTGGGTGTGTGCATATTTGTTAATGACAAGTGACTTTATGAAGTCAAAACATTAATGAGGCAGGAAACTGAGGCTGCCAACAAAGATGAAGTCTCAATAATCTGAAGGGAATAAGTGTCAGAAAAGGAGGCAGACTTAATGGTGAAGAAAGGGCCCACTTCTGGTAAATTTGTCACTACTGGTTAGGTACGGCCCATAGAAGAAGTGTAAGTGTAAACTGCACATTTTGGATTTCTTTCTCGTACCGATATTATTCAGGGTAACTGCGGGTTTCTACAACTTGCATTTAGAGGTGATAGCTTGTGTGTTTTGAGAGTATGGCAAATACTCACACTATACCACACCACTTACAATGCCTGTGTATGAAATAATGGAATTTGCGTAGAAGTGTTGGAAGATATGCATTATAAGTATTTGCATTTATCTTATAGGCAGACCTGCACACAGGGGCCCTGCCTTCTATCCAGGCAGTAGCTCTGAGAGGGGAGAAGCTACACAGAGTCTTCCACAACACACTCGATCACCTTGTTCACATCATGAATGGCTACTGTCTTCCTGAGCCTTTCTTCAGTGCTAAGGTGAGAATTCACACGCACCTGGATACATACCAGCATTAACGCTCCCAGCTTTAAGCCGTTTCTTAACTATACCGTGTGCCTCTGTTGTCTTTCCCAGTTGAAAGAATGGGTGGAAAGGCTAATGAAAACCATGCGTGATCCCTCTTTGCCACTGCTGGAGCTTCAAGACATCATGACTAGTGTGTCAGGTCGCATCCCCCCTGCTGTAGAGAAGGCGATCAAGAAGGAGATGGCTCAGTATGCCAGCAACATCACCTCTGTGCTCTGCCAGTTTCCCAGTCAGCAGGTGGCCTATAACAAATGCAGACACTCTGCCAACTACACCCACCGAATTCTACATTGTCAATAAAAGTAAAACAGCTGTCAAGTAACTCACTGATTTTTCCGTGCCAGCAATAATAACATTTGGTTTCCTTAGTAACCCCAGTGGACAGAGAACAGAGCTATTGGTTATGTATAAATACAGTACACAGTGGTATGAATAATTTTGGGCACCCCTGGTCAAAGCAATGTGAATATTTAAGTGAGTAGATGATGACCTGATTTCGAAAAGAAAAAAACAAGATTACTTTTTTATTTTCATCTTTTAAAGTTTCAAAATAACAAAAAAAGGAAAAGGTGCTGAAAACAAAAGTACTGACCCTGCATGGTCAGTACTTAGTAAGACCCCCTTTGGCAAGTATCACAGCTTGTAAATGCTCTTCGTAGCAGCTGAGAATCTTTCAGTTTTTGTTTAGGGGATTCTTGCCCAGTCTTCCTTGCAAAAGGTTTCTAGTTCTGTGAGATTCCTGGGCCATCTTGCATGCACTGCTCTTTTGAGATCTATCCACAGATTTTCGATGATGTTTAGGTTGGGGGACTGTGAGGGCCAATGCCAAAACCTTCAGTTTGCACCTCTTGATGTAGTCCATTGTGGATTTTGAGGTGTGTTTAGGATCATTATCCTGTTGTAGAAGCCATCCTCTTTTCACCTTCAGCTTTTTACAGATGGTGTGATGTTTGGTCCCAGAATATGCTGGTATTTCATTGAATCCATCCTTCCCTCTACCAGTGAAATGTTCCTCGTGCCACTGGCTGCAACACAAGCCCAAAGCATGATCGATCCAGCCCTGTGCTTAACAGTTGGAGAGGAGTTCTTTTCATGAAGTTCTGCAACCTTTTTTCTCCAAACATACTTTTGTTCATTGCGGCCGGAAAGTTCAGTTTTAATGTCATCAGTCCACAGGACTTGTTTCCTGTGAATTGTTCCTTGACAAACTTCTGAAATGGAATTTTATGGTGAGGACACAGGAAAGGTTTTCTTCTGATGACTCTTCCATGAAGGTCATATTTGTGCAGGTGTTGCTGCACAGTAGAACAGTGCACCACCAAACCAAAGTCTGCTAAATCTTCCTGAAGGTCTTTTGCAGTCAAACGGGGGTTTTGATTTGGCTTTCTAGAAATCCTACGAGTAAGTCTCCTCAATTTGAGCTCCACCATTCCTGTTAAGTCCCATTTCTGAATTTTATATTACGAATCGAGCAAATAGCTACCTGAAAATGCTTCGTTGTCTTCTTATAGCCTCCTCCTGCTTTGAAAGCATCAGTTTTTTTTTAATTTTCAGAGTGCTAGGCAGCTTCTTAGAGGAGCCCATGGCTGCTGTTGGGACAAAGTTTGAGGAGTCAGATTATTTATAAAGCTTTGAACTTTGCATCAATTGGCCTTTTCTGAAGATGATTGTGAATATTGCCTGAGACCTTGGTAAAAGTTATCTGAGAGCTCAAATCCCTTGGGGTACCCAAACTTTTCTATGGTGCTCCTTTCCTTTTTTCACTCTACACTTGTAAAAATCAAAATAATAGACTAATTTAGCGTAAAATGTTGAAAAGAATGTTTCACCATTAACTTTATGCCTTTTGGAGATCAGTTCATCTTCTACTCACTTAACTATTCACAGTAACAGAAATTATGACAGGGGTTCCCAAACTTTTTTCATGCCACTGTATAGCCCATATCTGATGCTACCACATTAGATGGTCTTCTAAACAACAACTAGAAGGTTGTTCAAAGAAAAAAGTGGTATTTTTTTCCGGTGATTGTGTTCTTAAGTTTTGTTAGTTGGGCAGTATTATTTCTCAGCTGTATTGTCTAGTTGCACTTGGATATTCCAGTCTACTAGAAAAATACTGTGTCAACCTCCTTAACTTTTTGTACAGTTTCTTGTGCAAACAAATGATTTCAAAATATACATCTGAATGACTGCATGTCTTAGTAAAATGGTAAGGTATGCAAGTCAGTAATATCTCTTTCTCTGTCCCAGCCTCTCTGTCTTTGTGTGTGTGTGTGTGTGTGTGTGTGTGTGTGTGTGTGTGTGTGTGTGTGTGTGTGTGTGTGTGTGTGTGTGTGTGTGTGTGTGTGGAGAATCATGTAATATTTATTTAGTATAAATCAGTCCATAATGAAAAAAACATGTCTTTTCTCTGAGAATTTACACTGGATTTGATTTATTATGATTATTATTATTACTTGTGAAACATTTTTGGATGCATATTTTATGAATTTGATATTCTTGCATAGTTTATGAAAAGCAAAAACAGCTCACTACATTAATATAAATATTAGTGGAAAGGTGCTGTCAAATGATATTTAACCTGTTTTTATCACAAATCTCACGACCAGTTAGGATCCCACATTCCCTATTGGTCACTGTATACAGTCTGGATATAACAAGAACAACCTAACTAAGGGCCCATTGGTGCTACTGGGATACATACTTATGATTCTCCACTGTTGTTGGGAGTAAATGCTTATATGGTTTATCTCCTTTGTCTCCAGATTGCAAACATCCTCGACAGCCATGCTGCTACTCTTAACAAGAAGTCAGAGAGAGAAGTCTTCTTTATGAACACACAAAGCATTGTTCAGCTGGTGCAGAAGTGAGTATCATACTCTATATCTTAACATGATATAAAGTTTCACACATTAATCACGCAGTTTTAAAGTGCATCTGATGACCCAAAGTGAAGGAGTGCACAGAGACTTTAACACTGAGATTTTCTGTGTTTGCTGTATATTGGTTGTTTTCCTAGTCACTGGATCTCCTGGTCCACAGATTGGTGGATCTGCGTTTTGGCCATGTGCCTAATTTAGCTCAATGCTGCATTCTTCTTTCTGTCAGACCAGACTGTTTTTTCTCTCCAATAGGTATCGCAGTGGTATCCGAGGTCACATGAAGGCAGTGGTGATGGACTTGCTCAGACAGTACCTGAAAGTAGAGATCCAATTTCAGAATGGTGAGAAACAGTAGCAACACACTGCCTTACTGGTGTTGAGGTTTCACAGTGGTGACGTGTTTCGACAAGCAGGAGCTGTTTCACAATAAAGTCCTCAGCATCTATGACTCTGCACTTCACCTGTACAATATTAACCAAAGCTCTTATGTGTTGGCTTGTTAACAGGACACTATGACAAATGTGTGTTTGCACTGCGTGAGGAAAACAAAGGCGACATGGCCAATGTGCTCAACTATATCTTCTCCCACGCCCAGGTCACCAAGAAGAACCTACTGGTTACAATGCTGATTGTAAGTGTCCTTTTATACTGACTGATAATAACACAGATTTCCCTTTTAACCCTTTTTTCTTCTGTAAAATTTTAATAATAGTTACGATGATGGTTGGGCAGATTTCCCATGCTGGTCTGTTTATGTATACATGCATACACATTAGCAATGTGTGATATGAAGTGTTGGATAAAAAACTATACATTATTAAGTAGTTATTACACTCTTGTGATGAAATTCCCTTACTTTTTACTCAATAAAGAGAGGAATGTAACTACTGATTAATGTAATCACTGAAAATCAAAATGTAATGTATTACACTTTGGCGTTAGTGGGAAAAGTGGTGATTATGTATGTAATATCAATGTGTATACTTTATATTATTTAGAGTTTTCCCTTTTTTTAAAGTAAAGTGTTATCCAACTAGTAATCTTGTAATCTCCTGTGTCTAGGACCAGCTTTGTGGCCGTGATCCCACACTGACAGATGAACTGATGGCCATCTTGACTGAACTCACCCAGCTCAGCAAGACAACCAATGCCAAGGTGGCACTGCGTGCTCGGCAGGTCAGTCCACTCGGATGACAAATTTAATTGAAATTCCATTGAAAAGGCTCAATATTCAACATTTAGTAACAACTAAAAAGTCCTCTGCATGGCAAAAAGTGTAATAGTGGCATAAAGAATATGAAAGTGTGCTTGCTTAAACTTGAAAGCTGAAAAATATACATTCTTCTGAAGTGTTTAAAGCTTCTTTGTTCCTGTTCAGGTCAAATCTGTTAAAACCATGGACAGGCTTAGCCTTAACTCAAATTGCATTAGATAGATCCCAAGTTGAAAAGTAGATGTTCGACAACTTCCCTAAGTTTTACTCCAAAAGCCAGGGTGAGAATTTCACCACCAGATGTCACTGTCCACTCTCCGCTAAGGCAGTGAGTTGATACTGATGTTCATTTTTATGGGGGGAAAACCAAAATGATAGACAAATGAGAATACAAGAACTGTAATGTACTTAAACATTCTAAAGGCTGTACAGAGAGAGACTCTGTCACACAATATAAAGGGATATACAAAGAAATACTGTTTAAAATCTTATACCTAAAGGACCTTCCAAATTTCTCCTCTTTCCCAGGTATTGATAGCTTCCCACCTTCCCTCTTATGAGCTACGACACAACCAGGTGGAGTCCATCTTTCTCTCTGCCATTGATATGTATGGACACCAATTTTGCATCGAGAACCTGCAGGTAGGTAATAAAGGCCATGACTAGCAGTTGTGGCTTTATCTAATATTCTGACTATGGAAGAGTGTTCAAGATGGCTAATTATCTTTTTTTTTTTCTCTAGAAACTGATCCTTTCAGAGACATCCATCTTTGATGTTCTACCCAACTTCTTCTACCACAGTAATCAGGTAGTCAGGATGGCTGCCCTAGAGGTGAGACGAATAATGATGTCAGTTTACAAATACATTTTGCCTTTACTCAGTTTTACTGAAAAAAGCAGGCACTTTCAGTATCTAACATACACCAACATTTTCTGCAGGTTTACGTGCGCAGAGCGTACATTGCCTATGAGCTCAACAGCGTTCAACATCGACAGCTGAAGGACAACACATGTATAGTAGAGTTCCAGTTCATGCTCCCTACCTCGCATCCCAACAGGTATCACGCACACAATATGCCCGCAACGCTCACATGCTGTGCATCATCTTTCCCGCTGCCCCCCACCCTTTAACGGCACTGTGGACAGGAATCAATATTTACAACAGGGCTAGATGTACAATTTTCCTTTGGTGGCAGTGATGCTGGCAAGTTGGCATCACCGCGATATATTTTGGTCACAGCTTTTTGTTAATTTAGTATCTTTGCGTCAGCACCTGCAGCCATCTTCTGTTGTCCCTGCTTACTGCCCTCTTCCTCAGAATTATCAGTATAGTTTGGTGGCTCCTTCTATTCTCACAGCTGCTTTTTTCCCATAGACCACTGCATTATTCCATTGTCTAGGTGTTTGTCGCATAGGAGCAAATGTGCTGTGGTTACACAAAACATATTACTCTAACACCTAGAAATCACTTAGTCCACAATCTTAATGTCGTCCATGGTGCCAAGGTTCCTCTCCCACCTTCCCAGCTCTGTCATCGTTCATTGTTGTTCTCCATGTAAATGCTCCACATGTGCAAAAGAAGGTATTTTGCAAGACTGAAAATACTTTTCTTGGTTTGTCAAAAGTGTAAGTGCCATGAGCAACAAAGCTCTCAGCCTCAAGAGTCTAATGTCAGTTGCTCTTTCTTATAAGTCCTGGAAAAACTTATCTTATGCAATATTAAACTTGAGAATCCGAGAGAAACCAGAGACAAACTCAGGATTTGTGTTGTACATGCTTAGCATTTGAAAAACAGACACAGTACTGTGGCACTTCTGTTGCTCTCATATTCCGCATCCTACCTGTATGATTGTTTTTGGTTTGGCTGTGTGTGAATGTTATTATGTTTCTGTGTATTTGCTTGTGGTTGCTTGGCAGCGCTTATATTTTTCTTTGCTTGCAGCTAGTGGTAGAAATCCCGTGAATGCCATCATACACTCATTTTATTGCATGCTTGTGATTTAATGTGTCTGAATTAACCTACATGTTGGGAGTTTAAAGCGATCCTCTGTCTTTGTTCAGAGTATGCCTCAGGAAAGGAGGCCTTAGGATCTCGTGATGCATGTTGTAAAGGGAGCAGTCAAGAAGTGAAATGTGTCTGTATTGCTAGAAAGATATTTTTCAGTTTCCTTTATCAACAGTTTTTGCATTCAATGTATCATGTATCATTTAGGTACCTATAAATACAAAACAATTACGTTAAAGCACACACACACACGCTCACACACACAAACACACATTGCTACACTTTGACTGTCTTCCTCTCCTGATGCCTGCCACTAACCACTTAGTAATCAATGTTGTTTGATTGCAGAGGGAACATCCCCACTCTAAACAGGTATTGTAAACATTCTTTTTATTGCATAGACCTCAAGTGACCGTAGACTAGCTAGCTGCATGGTCAGAGCAGTAATTCATTTAAAAATTAATGCATCTGGTGATTAAGTCAACATGTTGTTTGGTTAAGCAACTGTTTGGTGCTTTTAAATTTCCCAAGATGAAGCTGATTTAGCAACTGGACTATAGTCTGGTTGATAAGGACAATGTTTCTTAATTTTACTGACAACAGCATGGCCTTTGGCATTCAGCCTCTGTGTCAGACATTTGGGTCTGTATGTGTGTTTGTGTCTTTGTGAAAGAGTGTTCAAATCCTAAGTATTGTCTGTATGTGCTTCAGTATTGTGGAAATTTGGAAAAATTTGGGATGTAATGTGGTGTAAGGTAATTAAAAATACATGTTTGGGGAAATGTTGTACACCAGTGCAAATCTCCTGAAATGACACCCCTGACTGTTCTGCCAGGAAAATGTCTGCTCCAATCCTGGACAATGTAAAAGCCACGGACACTAAATTACAGGGGACTAAACCCCAGGACCTTAAAACACAGGATAGTAAATCTAAGGATGAAAATGCTGCAAAGAAAAATGTCTCAGAATCGGAAACTGTGGACAGGTTTGACACACACAACTTCTCAAGTGCTTTCAGTGGGTGTATCTTCTTGGATGGCTTCCTACAATTGAAGGACTAACACCCAACAAAATGAAACCTGTAAATCTTTAAAGGGTCTTCTTGGTGGATCATTGTTTGCTTGTCCCTGTAAAAAGGAATATTTTGTTTTATTTCAATTAATACGTGGTGTATCAAAGAATCCCTGACATACTGTGCAGCTACTTTCACTTGTTCACGTGTCATGGTGGAATTGTGTTACTACTTGCTTTTTATAATTTGAACCTCATTCAGTTTTTATACAAATGAGTCACTTACAGTTAACCCATTGGGCTTTTAAATTTTTTCATACACATTATTTTATCCCAGCATCTCAAACTGCCAAAAAGATGAGGGATTAAAACTGTTGTGAGGTTCTTAAAGGTGGATGGGGCACATCTTTACAAAGTCAGTCTAGTGGTATGGCAGATTCCCATAATAATTGCTCTCTGTCGACAACCTAGGATGTCATTCTCATCAAACCTGAACCACTATGGCATGGTGCATGTAGCCAGCGTGAGTGATGTACTGCTTGACACATCTTTTACACCACCTTGTCAGCGCATGGGAGCCATGGTCGCTTTCCGCTCCTTCCAGGAGTTCACCAGGTCAGTGCTTGTATAAAATAGATCTTAACTTGGATATATTTTGTCGATAGGTGAAGATAATATCAGAAGTGTGATTAATGGGATGTGCGATTTTCCTTCTTCACAGGAACATACCGGACGTGTTGAGCTGCTTCTCTGACTCTCCTCCCCCAAGTCCAACCTTCCCAGAGGGAGGTAATCCTGTCCTGTATGGTGAAGAGGACAACAAGGTGATGAGAACAGACATCTGATGGTCGCAGGCTGGGCATTGCCCTGTATGACTGTGTATTTTAGGATGAAATGTCTATTTGCTTTATCATACAGAGTGCCCAGGATGAGCCTATACATATCCTGAATGTGGCAATAAAGACGGACAGTGACATTGATGACGATGGCCTGGCAGCCATGTTCCGGGAATTCACTCAGTCAAAGGTGGGAGCTGTCTACAAAAAGGCTTTTTCTTTTTTTTTTTGTCTTGATTTCAGCGGAGCAATTTAAATGTTTGGGATTATTCGGAAACATCTCCTCATCCTGACATTTGTATTTCTTATCAATCCCAGAAATCCTTGCTGTTTGAACATGGCATCCGAAGGCTTACTTTCCTTGTTGCCCAGAAGGTGAGGGTCCCTAATAATGTTTAATAAGTCAGCTACCTTTCTTGACAATTTGCTACCATGCATGTCACCTATTCAATAGGTCTAAAAAGCATGTATCAAACTGTTAAAAATGAACTGTCCTGCATCTTTTTTTGTAATTACTAATACTTAATTAATTTCTTTATACGCAATGTCATTATTGTGATAATTGCAATAATTTGCATTCGAAATTTAGCTTACTTTCTTGTTTGTCTCTGTATCCTCTTTCTGCATGCCTTGCTTTTGCTGCATTTATGATGACAGGATTTCAGGAAGCAAGTCAACTGTGAGTTGGACCAAAGGTTTCATGTAAGTAGAGGAAGATGAAGGAAATGAGGACAGATGGCTCTTTGATTTGACTTATTGGACAAGTTTCGATGCATTTGCTATTGCAAAAATAGTTCAAACAGGCCCTACCACGGTAATGCCCATTAAATATACAGCCAGTCAGCTTCTTGATTTCAAGGGGGAGCTTATTGAACTTTGTTGTGCCAGCATATATAAAGGAAACCATCCCACCATTGTCCTGAATCCATAAAGGTTTGGTTTAGCAACAGATTTTTTTTGAGCTACAGTTTAAAGATGTCACTAAAGCCCCAGGCACATGTACTCATTGCGATTTTCTCACCTTGAAATGTCAATTTTAAGTGTCCTGCATTGTTGTGAGCACACATTTTTAGCATGAATAGCCGTGTAAGAATTGAACCAGCAATCATGGCAGTTTTGTGATATCGCCTTCTGATTGTGCTGCAGTACACAGCACTGCAGTTATCTTTCCAGGTTTGACACATTATAAATAGAACACGCACTAAAATTTGAATGAAAGTGATAATGACAGGGATTTAGGACGGGATTAGATTTTGAGAAATGCTCTGTTCTTTCACCTCTGCTGTCATTTAAACAATAGGCTTTGATTTTTCTTTTGGTGGTACCACAGCTCTGATGAGAGCAAATCATACTAACTGGTGTCACCATCATTATGTGGCCCTTATTACATGGAAGGGCTTTTTTAGTAGCCTGCGCCATTCTCTATGCCCACCATAAAAAAAATTTTTTCAGTTCACTATATCATGGAGAGTGAAAATTATGTGTAATCACAGTGTCAAATCGTGGCTGTGGTGGTTTCCAGTGTTTGTACTATTGCAGTTCTTTTGTTATCATGTAGGCTGTGAGTTGATGAGAGCATCTCCAATCGGTCTGGCTTTGTTTTGGCAAGTGGGACACTTCATCTGATAACGTCAAACAGGGTACCGGGCATTATTCAGAGGATCAAATGTCTCTGAAAAAAGGGAATGTTTTATGCATTAACATAGTGAGTGGTGCTTTATATATGTAGCCTGTTACCATTATTATGTGAGCTTGTGGTCTGAGTGAAAACAGAGTGATTCCAGCAGTAAAGGTGATTAGGGCCCAATGCATGTAAGGCAAGGTCCTGATCATCACTGCTTTACTCCATACTTACTCGTGTAGCAATTTAAGCAAAGCCCAGAATATCTTATTTTCACCTGCTTTCATTAGGTTTATAGTCGGTGTGTGTTCTAACTGATTTGGCATTCTTAACAGTGAACTGCTATGTTTACAACAAAGGTTTTTGTCACGGAGACTTTGCTGATTTCTTTGTGTTCTTTCTCTCTCTGTCTCACTATCTACCACACAGAGAGAATTCCCCAAATTTTTCACATTCCGTGCCAGAGACAAGGTGGGTGTCTACATAAATGGACTGCACTTATATAGCGCTTTTCTAGTCTTATCGACCACACAAAGCACTTTACACTACTGCCACATTCCCCCATCGACACACACACATTCATACAGCGCTCTTTTCTATATTTACACACACACTGACACACCGATGATACATCAGGGGCAATTTGGGGTTGAGTATCTAGCCCAAGGACACGTTGACATGCGGACTGGAGGAGCCGGGGATCGAGTCACTGACCTTCCGGTTAGGGAACGACTCGCTCAACCTCCTTAGCCACAGCCGCGCAAACTATATCATATCACAAACCATGTGTCAAATCATCACTTTTACTCAAAATATTTTCTGAATGGCCAAATTGGTGTTTGGCCGCGCAGAAATTACCATTTCTATTGAAAAGATTAAGGGACATATATACCTTTTTATGCACATGTATCAAATTATTGTGACACTGAAAATAAACCTACAAATTTCAAGATACTACAGACTGATGGATTTTCCTTAGGCGGGGAAACCGTTCAAAGCCATGTTGTGGTTATAAGAAACAATTTTTCACCCCCTTGGCAATGATGAATTTCACTCTATCACAACCAGTGATGTCTCTTCCTCTCCGTTACCCCTGATAGTTTCACTACAATGACACCACCAAAACTCATTAAAGTAATGAACTCTTTAATTATTTCTCCCATTTAAGAGAAATGACACCCATTAGCAGCTTTCTGAGATCGAGATTGCCCATGATTTCATTTACTTAATACAGTGTGCGGCTCACAGGCATCTTTCTACTCTTATATCAACTGAGTGCTCCTGAAATTGCCAATTTGAACTACTTCTGTTAATGGAAGAGATGATGGCAAAGAGGCTTAACTTAAAAAAAAATCTTCAGGAAAGTCTGTGAATAAATCCATTGAAAATATTGGTAGTGATGTGTTGGTGTTGGTCATTGCATCCTGCCTTTGTCTCAATAGTTTGAAGAAGACAGGATCTATCGTCATTTGGAGCCGGCACTAGCTTTCCAGTTGGAGCTCAACCGCATGCGCAATTTTGCCCTAACTGCCATTCCATGTGCCAACCACAAAATGCACCTGTACCTGGGTGCAGCGCGGGTGGAGGTGGGCACAGAGGTTACGGACTACCGTTTCTTTGTGCGAGCCATAATCCGCCACTCTGATCTGGTTACAAAGGTGAGAATACAAAAGACCAAGAAACTTTTTTTTATGAGTAATGGAATTTTTTTTTTTCTTTTACATTCCTAATGATTGTTTTTTAAGTTACTTGCACTTTTGTGTGATTTTAGAGCTTTTGGATTCCCCCTACACATTTTTATTCCAAAGATTAATCATACCTGCCCTTGTTGAAAGTTATTTTTTCTCTCTGTTCATTTACTAGGAGGCCTCTTTTGAGTACCTTCACAATGAGGCAGAGCGTTTGCTCCTGGAAGCCATGGATGAGCTTGAGGTGGCTTTCAACAACACAACTGTGCGAACTGACTGTAATCATATCTTCCTTAACTTTGTCCCTACAGTCATCATGGACCCATCGAAGGTTTGTGAAATAATCATACACAAACACATCTCCAAAACACCATCTGAACAAAGCTCACATGTTATCAATGACTTGATTTCTCCCTAATCTTTCTGTACAAACTTTAGATTGAGGAGTCTGTGCGCTCCATGGTCATGCGTTACGGTAGCCGTTTGTGGAAGCTGCGCGTCCTGCAGGCTGAACTGAAAATTAACATCCGCCTGACTCCAACAGGAAAGCAAATCCCCATCCGGCTCTTTCTTACCAATGAATCAGGCTACTACCTGGACATCAGCCTTTACAAGGAGGTCACTGATTCCCGAACGGGACAGGTGGGGCCCAAAGACCGACAGGTGGGGCACTCATACATCTTCCATCTCATCCGCATATTGTCCAGTTGCAGGCAAAAGGCTTCAGCTCCATTCTGGAAACCTCAACTTACAGAATGCTGTTTACCTACCTCTCGTAAGGTTAAAAAATTGAGTTTGTCATTTTTACACAGTAGAATACAAAAGTTCTGGCTTTAATATTTATTGATGTGAAGTAGAGATCCAGTACGGCGTCTTGCCCTTTCCCCAGTGGACAATTTTTTTTTAGTAATATGTTTCTTCTCGCAGCTGGTCAGGTAAGTCTCGTCATCCATCCATCTGTCCATCACCATCATCATCTATTCAATAGTAAGTGAATGTTGAATAGGTAAAATGTACATGGAACCCTGAAGAATTGGGGGGGGGAGTGGCTACACAATTCACATATTACTTTTCTGTCCCATTTTTTATTTTTGCTTGGTGGTTGCCTTATTAGTTTCATAATAGTGAATATTAAGAGTGAGGAGGTGTCAGATCTGTTTTCTATTTGAAGATTCAAGACATGGTTGAGAAAGAACCAACTGCATTTCCTGCAGTCATAATAGTGTGGATTGGAATGATTTTGGGATACCAAGACATGCTGTTGAGCTTTTTTAGGGTGTTGTTGGCCTAATTCAACAAAACATATGTGATGGGAAATGCTTTCTTAAAACATGCTTACACTTACAACACTGTAGCTCTTAGAATTTAATGGTCATGTCTGTCTGATGTTCACTTCCTGTGTACAATCTCAGGGTTGTTAGCGGTCAGAATATCTATAAAGTGACTCTCTCTCCTTCTTTGTTCAGATTATGTTCCAAGCATATGGAGACAAGCAGGGTCCATTGCATGGCATGCTCATCAACACACCCTATGTCACCAAGGACCTGCTGCAGTCTAAGCGCTTCCAGGCGCAGTCTCTGGGCACCACGTATGTCTATGACTTTCCAGAAATGTTCAGACAGGTAAAGTTTAAAAAAAAAAAAAAAAGAACTTACATTTTGACCATTTTGCTTAGCTTCTGCTTATAAATACTAAATAATAATTCATTTTTTTGATTATTTCATTTAGGCTCTGAAAAAGCTGTGGCACTCAAGCCAGGCCTATGCCCACTTACCCAAATGCCCTCTTCCTTCTGAGCTGCTCACCTTCACAGAGCTGGTTCTTGACGCCCAAGGTCAGCTGGTGCAGATGAACCGACTGCCAGGGGGCAACGAGGTCAGTTTTTTTTAGTTTGACACATGAATACAGATATATAAAAAAATTAAATAGTACCCATTTACTTTGACGACATCTTTTTACTTTATCTATCCACCTCCCCTCAAAATATGCAATTTCCTTTTTACTCTGTAGGTGTCTCTGTGTTTCTTCGGTTGTGTTCTAGGCTGCTTGTTCAATACTTTATTGTTGAATGGCAAAACTTAGTTATTGTCTCTCAGTGCACTATGTGTAGTGATTCTATTTAAACCAAAGATAAAATACTGCAGTCTGAATAACCCTTAGAGCATAACATATGGAACATCTCACACTCGATCTCATTCTCAGCTACACCTTTTGAGCAACATTTACCCTCAAAAACTTAACAAAAAAACATCAAAATACAATGTTTACAGTATATTTATGATACAATAGATACAGATATTCAGTATTTCTTGTGTAAAAGTGCTTCTACTCTGTCTATCAAGATTGGTATGGTGGCTTGGCGGATGACCCTGCGAACTCCAGAGTATCCAGCGGGCCGAGAGATCATCGTCATAAGTAATGACATTACACACAAGATAGGCTCATTTGGGCCCCAGGAGGACCTGTTATTCCTGCGAGCCTCAGAGATGTCACGAGAGAGCGGCATCCCTCGAATCTACATCGCAGCCAACAGTGGCGCCCGCATTGGGCTGGCAGAGGAAATCAGACACATGTTCCATGTGGCCTGGCAAGATCCAGCAGACCCATATAAGGTCAGCCAGCAGAGTCTCAGTCACATAATGCTGTAGTTGAGGGCTTCCCTACGAAATTTTTGTGTCACTGTTTTAAATTTTGTGGCCTACAATTCACCAACTCAGTATTCCAAAAACACAAACTGTTTTGTTCATTTATTTATATTTTTATATGTATATTTCTTTATTATGGTATCTGATATCTGAAATGTCTTTTCTTTTCTTTTTCCCTGCAGGGTTTCAAGTATCTCTACCTCACACCTCAGGATTACAAGAAGGTTTCAGCCCTGAACTCTGTGCATTGCGAACATGTCGAGGATGAAGGAGAATCCAGGTACATCATTTTTATTAAATATTAATACACTTAACTTTGTACGTAAGGAAAGAAATCTTGAAGCTGCTGTAGTATTAATCAAGTGTACATGACTCCACAGATTCAAGTCCATGAAAATGCAATAGAGGTGACCACAGATGGGAAATTTGAGGGTCACATCTGGCTTTGAGTGAATATGTGTTGTCATGCAGGTACAAGATCACTGACATCATTGGAAAGGATGAAGGGCTGGGCGTGGAGAATCTGAAAGGGTCTGGGATGATCGCTGGAGAGTCCTCTCTGGCTTATGAGGAAATCATCACCATGAACCTGGTAAGACTAAAGTGGGCACACTTGTGTACAAAAAGAAAAACATGCATGCATGTAGTCTCCTCCTAAGCCACAAGCTGTTCACATGTCTGATCTTTCAAGAAGAAAGACTTGCTCTACATGAATTTACTTGAGTAATTGTGCTTACGTGTGGTTACTTAGAGACAAACACAACTGTCTGGTCCTCTAGGTCACATGTCGAGCCATAGGAATTGGGGCCTATTTGGTTAGGCTTGGACAGCGAACCATCCAAGTGGACAACTCTCACATCATTCTTACTGGAGCTGGAGCACTCAACAAGGTAAAATTATCTACATTTATTATCTAATTTAAATGTGTATTTCAGCACAATACAAAGTTTTGGTTTTTTATCTAGCGCTGTAGTCTCCCGATGGACTGGTCGATCTTTTGGTCCATGGGTCCTGGTTAGACCAAATTCTCATTGGTCAGACAGTCGGCGGTGTTACTTTAATACAGAGAAAAGCGCTACGTCAATAGACTTCCACGATGAATCCATTATTTCCTGCAGCAGTGGGAGGGACAGACTACCTGTGAAAACGGGGGTGTTGTGAAAACACAAACCTCCTGTCTTCACAACTTTGGACTCACCTGACCTAAGGGGGACTACTAGATCTAACTTATTTAACGTTTACTGAACGTTTACTCGGGGGTCAGCTCCAAACTAATTGACACCATATCAAAGAAGTTGTTGGTGTGGCTGCATTTTGTTTTAAAACCAATGAACAAAAAGTCGAGTGTAAACTTTGCAAAGCATCATAGCTCGACAACCAACATGGCATGTCATCTAAAAGCAATAGGCAAACTTGTTTGCGTTTGGATGTGCGTCAACTTTCATGTTTAATGCTTGAGGCTTTGAGTGTATATTCCTCAATAGTTCTTCACCAGTTGATATACTGTAGTTCTATTTTCAGAAATCATATGAAAATGGGCAGGTCTGGTCAGCTCTGAGTCTGTTGTTATCATTTCACTATAAAATAATTAGGTTAAAATGATTTAATATGCTACAAATACCAGTTTTTTAAGTGTATTTACAATTCATTTAGGCTAATAAGGCTAAGAGGTCTAGTGTACTCATTGCACTAGACCTCTGTGGCTCATTTCGTTAATCCGTAGATAATGTGCAGATTTTTTTTTTCCTGCAACCAATCAATTTGTTGAAGACTAGGTAAGATTTCAGGTCGACCAAGATTTTCTTTCGTCGACTAAAGCCCGTTAAAGGTCGTTTTTTTTCTAGTGTTTAAATTGAAAACACTATGATGTTGTGTTTGTCTGAACATTGCACTTCCTGTAGCAACCAAATGAATCCTCCCTAAATTAACACATTTGATGCGTCTGCATTTTAATGAGGAACTTGCTATAAATATTCATTAGTTGGCTATTAAATTTTTCAGCTTATATGACTGTAAGGGCAAACAGATCTGGAAAGGAGCTGTGTGCGTTTGTGTAAAACGTTTTGCAGCTGGTACTGTACAGTCTGTTTTCCTTTTTTATAATAAATTAAGACAAAGATTCTACAGATTCTATATGAAATGAAAGGGTTGAATTATGTGTGTTTGTATATATCAAAGAAAAGAATTGAGAAAAGTGTGCTGTGATTTTGGTGCTTGTTCCAACCCGGCGTTCAGGCCTCCGCCTCCCTCACTTTCTTCTGCTAGGATTTGCTATCCGATCCCAGCAACAGGCCAGCCTGCCACTCCTAGTGGAATAATTGAAAGCGAACCGTGAAGTTGTATTTGCATAGAAATAGAGTGACATGCCGGAGGCTGCGATGCAGGACACCCATATCATTTGTTTTTAATCAAAATGAAGTTTTGCTGAGGCAAATTGTTTTCTGAATGCAGTTGATTCGTGTGTGTGTGTGTGTGTGTGTGTGTGTGTGTGTGTGTGTGTGTGTGTGTGTGTGTGTGTGTGTGTGCGCGCGTGCGTGCGTGCCTACATGCTTCACTACTTCCTCTTGTCTTGCTTTCCATTCTCCGTCCTTGTCAGTGCATTAAGATGACTCCATTTCAAATTAGATGACGGATTGCAACATGACAAATCATGTAAATGGCCCAATAATGGCATACCTATTCGCTGGCAGCTCGGTTGTTTTTAGATGGCCCCACTCTTTAGCTGTATTTGTGCGCTTAGATTCACAGTAATTGTTACTACACAATGGTGTCTACGTTGTGTAGATGATGAGTTTCAATATACTGTATACTCTGTACTATTTACAATAGTACTGATTCAACTAGCGACACAGGCAAGAAGTGGGGTAGTTTTTTTAAATTCTGCTCGTTTATCATGTGGTTTCATGGCTATTAACTGAAACTTAATGGAGAGCAGGAGGCTGCTACCCAAAGATCATCATTTCATTAGCTGCTGAAAAGCGCTCATATTTTCATGGGGACTGGATAGTAACTACTAGCGCAAATACCCCAGTGAGCTGTTACATCCAGTCGGCCCCTCGTTTTCTTCCTCCCAGTCATCTCCCTCTGTTCCTACTCCTATACCCCGTCCGCTTCTCTCTGCTTTGGAATCTTAATGAAGCCGGCGATGGCCGGAGGCACTGGGGTTTTTGTGTATGTCAAGGTGATTGCAATGTTTCTTGGGGCCGCAGGCTTTCCTGACAGCTTTAGGAGAGTGCCCTAGATTTGTAGCCAGATACATAACCATTAATGGTAATAAAGAAAGTAAATGATGGCTGAAAAGGTTAGAGCTTAGGGTAAGGATTGAACTCCTCTCTGATTTTTATGGAACCATGTCAGGGCCCTGCCACCTGTTCTAAGCTGCTTATGAAAATAAGGTGGGCTGGGAGTGAAACTTTATGGATTCAGGTTGGCACAGAGGCAGTTTTGAGGGCAGAAATTGTTCCGCAACTTCCATGTCACCGTTACACTATAGCCTCTATCAGAACTGGTACAGGGAGTATTCACAATAAACCCAGCAACAAGGAATGTGAGCCAGTAAAGAGCCAGTTGCTAGCATGAGAATGAATAGAATGTTTTAGATGAGACAGGGCATGTGTTAATTCAAAGAGTATTTTAAGAAAATCCCCCAGGCAGAGCAGCAGATACTGCCACCCACGTGTGACTGCTGTGATAGAGAGATTTCTGGCTGAGATTTCTGCTGATCACCTGTATTGATGATGCAGTGGGGCCTTGTAAATGCAGAGTCCCTGGTGTTACCTGACATGTCTGCATCTGTGTGTGATCTCATTGATCAACAGCTCCCCAGACCAGAAACCTTCTGACGACACCTCCTGTTGTCAGCCGAGGTTGCACAACATGAACAGTAGATTAACTCTATTGCCACCATTGGAGGCCAGAGAGAGGAGGCTTTTAGAGGGTAGATCAGCACATAATTAAACTGTGCAGGAAAGAGCTGCTCCAATTTTCAGGCAAGTTTCAAGAGCAGCACTGCAACAGTTTACTGTTGTACGTGACTTAGTGTGTATTCTCAAAAGTGTTATTTTTTACCATGGCATATGCCTTAAAAGCCAGAGATGAATGTTGGACAGTCTGAGAATTCAAAAGAGGAAAGTACTATTAATATTATAAAACATTTTTTTTCAAATGTAAAATCCACACCTTTGTCTTTTTCCAACTACAGGTGCTGGGCAGAGAAGTGTACACATCGAATAACCAGCTCGGTGGAATTCAAATCATGCACAACAATGGTGTGACCCACTGTACTGTTTGTGATGACTTTGAGGGTGTCTTCACTCTTCTGCTGTGGCTGTCCTATATGCCCAAGGTAATTTAGCAATTGTTTTGAATAAGATGCTGCATCCTGAATTAATACAGGTTAACTTAACGTAATGTTTAGAGCTGCATGTTTTTTGCAAAATTAAAAAAAAAAAAAAAAAAAAAAAAATCTTTCCTCAGTGTAAATCTAGTCCAGTGCCCATCCTCAGTGCCAAGGATCCCATAGATCGGCAAGTGGAATTTGTACCAACCAAGGCTCCGTATGACCCTCGCTGGATGTTAGCTGGACGTCCCAGCCAGAGTGAGACGCTAGTCTTTTATCTGTTTATCACTTATCAAACGCAAAAGTATCCAACTTTTCTCTGTTTTTATATTAATATCAATTAAATATCTTTGCACTTTGGACTGTTGTTTGGAAAAAACAAGCTAGTTTGAAAGTTCGGCTTGGGCCCCGTGAAACAATGACCATCATTTTCTCAATTGCTAAATAAAGGTCTGATTAATCGATAATGAACAGTTGTAATTTACAGCCCTACATTCAAGCCTTTGTATACTCCAAAAATTAAACAATGGGGTAGTTACATCAAATGCTGAGTTGTGCTAAAATACGTTGTATGGCCCTATATAGTATCCTTGATGTAACTATGATGATGATTTACAGTGTGCACTTTTGCATTTGCTCTACTGATCATTTTTCATCCAAAGTGCTTTATTAGCAGTTCTAGAGTCACAGGCCCATTTTTCATGTGTTATTTAAAGTAAATATAAAGATTTATAACTCAGTCTAATATCTTGTGGGTTAGATATGGAAATAGTTCATTACTAGAGTGAAGTTATTAAGAAACTAAGAGAGAAACAGTGAAGCTAAAGGTAAGACCAAGATAGGACCAAAATTGGCTCAGTGTGTTTTACACTGTAGGTCAAGACTGAGCAGGTTCCACGTCAGTGTAATTACAGCTTGGGACAGCAGTGAGATTGGTGGACCGTGTGGGAAGCCAGTCAACATCTCTGGTAGTGATGAGTGGCGAGGCTTAATTGAACGGTAACCTCCTAGGCTGGGCATGTTTCTCAGGGTGTGCAGGCAGTAAAAGAGCTGAGCAAGCCTCCTTACACAGTCATCCATCATGGTTGCTGCCAAGATTACAAATTCAGAGAAAAAAACAAAAATACACAACCTCGGACTGTAAATGGAATAAAGCAAGAGACTTTTTAAAAAGTATGGAAAGAGAAAATGTTTTTGGAAAATTGATTTGGTTGCCTTTCCAATTGGCAGTAATTAACTCCACTTTCTTCCCTGTTTCACTCTTTTTTTTACCTTTCTGCACTCTCTGTCACACTACTCTCTCTCATTTCTGTATTTAAAGCTCCAAAGGGTTCCTGGCAAAGTGGTTTCTTTGACAATGGCTCCTTCATGGAGATCATGCAGCCATGGGCTCAGAGTGTGGTGGTAGGCAGAGCCAGGTAAGTCTACACCATAAATATTTATATGTCCATTATAAAATTTAGTAAAGGTATTTTGTAGACGTCAGTGCTGAAAGGCCTCTCTCCCCAGACTGGGCGGGATACCTACTGGAGTGGTTGCTGTGGAAACCAGGTCAGTGGAGCTGTCAATCCCAGCTGATCCAGCCAATTTGGACTCAGAGGCGAAGGTAAGGGCTCCCTCAATGCATATAATCAAGACGGACCTCTGGCACCCAAGTGTTTAGACATTTACAGACACTCAGGCACTGATGCTGTTTTTCTGATTTGTATATTTAGATCATCCAGCAGGCAGGACAGGTTTGGTTCCCAGACTCTGCTTTCAAAACAGCCCAGGCCATTAAGGACCTGAACCGAGAAGGCCTACCTCTCATATTGTTTTCCAACTGGAGGGGCTTTTCTGGTGGAATGAAAGGTACATCTACTTTCATAGTAATGAGTCAATCTGAGTTTAACCCTTTTCAGTATCTCATTTGAAAATTTTCCTTCTTAGACATGTACGACCAGGTGTTGAAGTTTGGGGCCTACATTGTGGACGGGCTAAGGGAATACAAGCAGCCGGTACTGGTTTATATTCCCCCGCAGGCTGAACTGAGGGGAGGCTCCTGGGTGGTTATAGATCCCACCATCAACCCCCGTCACATGGAAATGTACGCCGACAAGGACAGCCGGTGAGTCGGACGACGAAAGGGCAGAGTAAGAATCATCTTTATCAAATCACCTTTGTTCATTAAATCATTCTTGTCCCCAGAGGTGGAGTGTTGGAGCCTGAAGGTACAGTGGAGATCAAGTTTAGGAGGAAGGACCTGGTGAAGACTATGAGAAGAGTAGATCCGGTCTACATGGGCTTGGCTGAAAGATTGGGTGAGTCCTCCAGTTCATTTCTAATTAAAGGTCTCCTTGGGTGTTTTTGTCCCCCTTGGCCTTTTTCTTATTTGTAGTCTTTCTCGCTGCCGGCCTGTTTTAAGAAGGAGCAATATATCAGGCAGGAGCATGTGTGCTTTCACTGTTGTTCTTTATTTGGTGTTGATTGTATCATCTTCGCTGCAGTACCCCGGGAGATGTGTCAATCACAGCCTGCTCAGATCAATCACCAGTTCTCCTGTCCCCCCTGAGCAGGCTATTGATTTTACCCAGGGCTCAGAGGAACTTTGGTCCGATGCTGTGTGGGGCTCGGTGCTTTGGGCAAACCGGTGGAATGGAGGTTTACTGGGAAGGGTTTGAGAGCTTACAGATTGGAATTGACAGAAATCAGTCTTCGGTGACAGCCACTAGGGGTTTGGGGGAACACTAAAACAAAATGCTTTTAGCAGCAGTTAATTCATGGCTGCATGTAGAACATGGGACTATAAGGGAAGGCCAAACCAAAGACTACCATGAACAGGTTTTTTTTTTTTGGCTTTCAAACCTAAACTCCATCCCTGCTACACTGTATGTCCTGCACCTATTAATTAGCATTAGATGCTATTTCTTGTCTGTATACTCTGCTTGCAATTAAAACATGCAGATATATGGCTTTCAGTTTTTGGCAAATGTTTTGATTTGATGATGTGTTTTATGGTATTATTTTGAAACTGCTACAGGAACCCCGGAGCTGAGCCCCCCTGATCGTAAAGAGCTGGAGACCAAGCTGAAGGAGCGTGAGGAGTTTCTCCTGCCCATCTACCACCAGGTGGCTGTGCAGTTTGCAGACCTCCATGACACCCCAGGTCGCATGCAAGAGAAGGGCGTTATCACAGTGAGTTTTCTCTCTCTCTCTCTCTCTTTCTTTTTCTCTCTCTCTCTCTCTTTCTCTCTTTAATTCTATCTTGTGTGCATGTATTGCTCCAGTATGAGTGTGCAGTACTTGAATAACCTGAAAAGGCCACAGGGGAGGATCAGTCTAGCTGCTGCTGCACCTGCATAGTGAATAATGTTTGGTCTCACCAGGCTGTGAGACTCGTCCTCATAATTATCTTCTGATGACCCTGGTCAATCACCTTAGCGACCACAGAGCAGCCTCGGGCAGGCCCAATCTCATTCTGTGCCTTCCCAGTCCCATCTTTCATATACAAACACACACATACACACACAGTCACTTTGCTGACATGACCAGAAGGGTGTTTCATGGATGGATGGCAGTCGAGGAGTCGTTTTTTTTTTTTTTATGCACACAGTATGGACTGGAAAGACTTACTAACTGGGCTAGTCTGTGTGTTCACAAAATGACATCCTCAGATCTTCAGTCCACTATGATAAATACTTTATTTACAGAATAACATATTTCTGTGACACACATTAATCTGCTTTACAAGTGTCACATCCATCTTTCAATTAGAGTCTTCATAAAGCTGAATTAGCCCTTTAAATTGAATGTGGTTTGTGTGTTAAAGCAGACTCTGTAATATTCTGAGTCGTTTTTTTATCCACACAAATATGGCCTGAGATTATGTAAATAACAGTTAATCGAGCCAAACGTACAGCACAGACCTTTTTGCCAGCTAGAACAGTTTATTTCCTTAATGAGCTCTACCTCAGTGTGACATCCCAAGTATGGTTTGGCACAGGAAGAAAATTCTCCATATTCCACCTTAAATTCACCCAATGAAATACATGTACTTATATGTAAACATCTAATAACATTTAAAACTTGGGATAAAGTAGCTCTTATTAACAGTAGCTGCTCATCTTTTGCCTTTTTCAGGATATCCTGGAATGGCCAACGTCCCGTCAGTTCTTCTACTGGCGTTTGCGGCGTCTGCTGCTGGAGGACACGGTGAAGAGGAAGATCCAAGCGGCCAACAGCGAGCTGACAGACGGCCAGATCCAGGCCATGCTGCGCCGCTGGTTTGTGGAGGCGGAGGGGGCTGTGAAGGTAAAACCCAACGCATACCTCTAGGGTTTGCTCAATAGTCTCTCTCTATTTGTGACTGAGTGGAAGATGTAGAAACCTGTAATCTGTATTTCATTGAATTTGCCCGTTTGTGAACTTCAGGTTAACTTTAGGGACTTTAGAGTTAACGTTTTAAAGCAACACACACAGACGATGAGGATGATGATGAAATTATTATTCATTGTATTATTTTATTTTTGTTGTTGTCTTGTAATTTATTCAGCTTGCTTATATTTTAACCACACAGTATGTGAAAATAAAAATGATGTTATTTGCTGCTTTACTTCATGGTGCAGAAGTCAGTTAGTGCGGCTTTATCTCAGCCTTCCCCAAAACAGGTGAAGTGGCCCATTCTAGAGTTCTCCAAACATCTTGCATTTTAAAATTTAGGTGTTCTTTGGCCAAAAGATTGAATGTGGGCTGTGAAACTGTAGAATATCACAGTATGAGTTTTGTATTATACATTTTCATCATCTTTTAGATACAGACAACCACACAAAAATCTGGAAAAAACAATGAACTCATTTGCTAATTTATTTTTAGATTTCATGCAGTGCATCTACTCATATTCAAAGTCATCATTATATCCAGTCTTTTTTGTGATGAGTAATTGAGTGAGGCTTAGTAAGCGTGTTTTCTCTTAGGCCAGTATTAAATGGCTCATTCTGAACTCAAATCTGTCTGTAGTGTGTAGATGCACTCAAGTAAACACCTTCTAAGCCCCAAGGAATGATTACAGAGGGTTTGGGGTTTTTTTTGTTTTGTTATCAAACTGCCATCCCTTACCCACAAGTTGTACCAGTTAAAATAAGTAATAATCATTCCTATTAAATCATTGTGATTAAATACAGATGGACCGATAACTGGTAGTTAATGAAAGTAAGCATCCCTCAGAGACACATAAATGCGGTTCCTTCCGGCCCAGTGTCGGGCTTAGAGGACCAGCCGCGGGGGTGATAGGAGCCGGCCAAGCATTAGAGATCTCTTCAGAAGTGGCCTTCTTGTTAGCTAATATATTATCCCAATCAGGACTGGCTGTCTTAAGCCACAATTAATCACAGCCCTGGCACGTGCAGATAGAAGAGCAACACACTGTTTCTTAATTAAAAGCAAACAGATTAAAAATGATTAATAAGGGCATTAAATGTTCTTGTGGACCTCAAATAGGACTGTTCATAAAAAAGGCAAGAGCCCATTAAACCCCTCCACCCCCAAATCTTTGCTAAGCCCTCCAGCCTGTCTTTGTTTGGGATCAGAGATGCCAGCACTCATGAATACTAATTTTCCTATCAGGGCCAGTCAACAAAACATCAGGCACCCACTTTGTGCCTTTCCATCTCTTTTGATGTAGTTGATATTTATTTGTTGATTCATAATATTTTATATATTTTACCCATTTAAATGATACTTATATATGCAAGTTTTAATTGTTTCCTGGGGCTTCTTTTTATTACCACTCACCTTTGTTCACACTCACACCAGGAGAAAAAGTTTGGTTTCTAGACTTTATTTATCCACAAATACTTTGAATCTTGCTCGCAATAATTTATCTCTCCTTTAACACTCCCTCCCTTCATTATGCAGGCCTATCTGTGGGATAACAACGAAGAGGTGGTGGGATGGCTGGAGAGGCAACTAACTGAAGAAGACGGCGCAAGGTCTGTCATCGACGAGAACATCAAGTACATCCGCCGTGATCACATCCTCAAGCAGATTCGCAGGTGATATTTCTAAACGATGCAGGCTCAATGTGGTGAAGAGTTACAGCGCAACTAATTCTCAGCTGTCTTTACCCCATCTGCCCACCTGGCAAACACACGTGAAATCCAGCTTCCTTCGCATGATTTTGATGTTGTTTTCTTTTGTTTCCCCTTTTTATTTTCAGCCTCGTTCAAGCCAATCCAGAGGTTGCCATGGATTCTATTGTGCATATGACCCAGCACATCTCACCCACACAGAGAGCCGAGGTGGTCCGTATCCTGTCCACTATGGAGACGTCAGCCTCCTCCTAGTGGGAGCCTCTCCTCCCTCCCTCCCTGCCTGACTGAATCACAGTTCTGGCCACCACCACAGCCAGAGGAGCCAGGCTCAGCCGGGCCTACTCCTGACTGGGGCCTGCGCTGGAAACTGAGGCTTGAGCAGCCAACATGATGGCCCTTGGCACCTGCCAGGTTACAGATGAACCGTTGGCGATGATTATCACTAAGCAAGAGTTCAGATGACTGACATCATTTATGACATTTTGTAGATTGCCTTACATGTATGCTAGTGTTTAGATAAATCAGTGTAATTTGTATTCAAGTGCAATTGAAAGATGACTAAAGAAATATCTAGTGACTAATATGTAATGACATGTTTGGAGTTTACACAGTTGGCTCAAATGGATGTTTATGCTTCCATGATAATCAGTGACACAGTGCGCACAACAATAAATGTAGAGGGATGTTGTCATATTAAAATGCACCTTGGTTAGTGACATACCGTACGCTTGTTAAGATTTGCAAGTGTTTTGATGACCAGCTCGACAATGACGACACATTGCTCGGGGCATTAGCAAGAAAGCGGGTTTTTAAACTCCAAAGTATGGAGCACTTAGTTACTGAATAAAGATAGGGGGCACTACAACAGATTAGGAAAGGAGAGCCCATCAGGGAGCAGGGACAAGGTCCTTTTAGACCCCGACTCTTTCACGGTTACCCTGCAGTGAGCAATGGGCAGCTCGCCTCACAACAAAACCACAGCTGTCCCTTCTGTTCTCACTCACACAGCACACACATGCTGCTTTACATGCACTTTACTGCTAACTGTTCCCTTACATTGCATCTAGAATCAAACCTGCACAGTTGGCATACAGGCATACACACACATACGTGCAAGTGATACAAAAAGAGATGATAATAGTTTAAATGGGAATTAATAATGGTACTACACAGAGTGTATAGCATGCTTCTTTAGAAAAATAGTCTTTTCACCTTTGGGTAAATTTTTTGTTTGTTAGGGTTTTGTTTTTTTTTAACAACTATTGTGTTGCTTCTAAAACCAATTATTGAAAGTTGAGGGGTTTTTAGTTTTGTTTTTTTTTTTCTTTCTTTAATTTTTTTTTTTAAACTAAAGAAATATTTTTGAATTTACAACTGTTAGATGGCTGAATCATTCATGTATGAAAATACAAAGGCAACCATTCACTGGACTTATACTGTACATTACATGTCAGCTATGTTGTCTAATTTTACTGTCATCAAAACTTTTACTGTCATCCACATTAACTATTCTATTTAAAGTTTCTACTTTTGTGTATATCAAATTATTTTTAATATTCATTTTTGAAAACAATGTTTGAATTGCATATTCTCCTCTTGAGTTTTTTTTTTTTGTTGTTTGTTTGTTTTTTAAAGACTAATGGCGAAACAGAACCATCATGTTGAATTCAATCCTATAGAACACTGTGTCATATGTTCTGCTAAAAAAAGCAATGTTAGCAATGTGAAATGGCTTGATGCTCAATGCTGTGCCTTTTTATATGCCTACGTGAACATGTTGTCCAGTTGCTTTATAAGTAACTGGTTGTTTCCAATACAAGGATGAAGAAGTATTTACAGTGATGAACTCTAAATGTGTCTGCAAATTTAATAAAGCTTACCGAACTTAGATTGAGTTGTAATTGTGCAGAACTTTAAAAATCAGTGTTTTTGTTACATGAAAAAAAAAAAACTAAAGAAAGTGGTTTTAACAAAAATCAAGTTTCCAAGAATTTGCAGTAATTTAATTTGTCAATTATTTTTTACATATTGATGATCCTTGGGACAGATAATCACATCACTGGAAGCCTCATTAATTTCAGCAGTCAGAGCAAAGTCTATTACTCTGGGGAGGCATTTTCTGATCAGTCGAAAATGATAGTCTTCCCATTCTTCAGTCTACAGACGATTAAAGTTGCATTTTCTTCCTGGCTTTTAAACTTCAACAGTCTTAAGGAGGATGAAACATCAAACAAATATTGAGGGATCTATCTCATCCTTTTTGTCTCCTTCGTTCGTATCATCCCCCTGGCTCTGTCAACTCTATTACCATCCTACCAACAAATATGTAAGACAAATTGAGTTGCATGCACCCAATACCCACCACAATTATAGGAGGCCCAATAAGAGAATGAGTCATTTGGCGGTATAATTGGAAATGTGCCTTGCTTGGTCTCTCTGGTCTCCCAGAGGGTTTTGCTCATTTGTGGTGGCATGCTAGGCTGGCTAATTCTTCTTCTAATCACTGACAAACTGCAGAATCAGGTTGCTCCTCAACCATTGAAGTGGAGAGAAGAGGTTTGGTGGGTGAAACTTGCAAGAAACTGCTTAATGTCCTTTCTCTAGTTTACAATTTGGGCCTGTGTTGATTCACAATACAAAAAAAAAAACAAAAAAAACAATTAGTCACATCAACAGTCTTGAAACATTTGTTTGGCCTCCAAAGAAATACTTTAAATGTAACAATAAAACCAAGCTCATGTTGAATTTAGATTTAAAAAAATTTTTTTTAATTTTTATTCCATTTGCTAAATCCCCATGACGGCTGGTTTCAGGCAGAACTGTTACAAAAATGGAGGAGAGAGCAGCGAGAAATATTAATGGGAAAAAAAGGGACAACATCAGTTCTGTGATGAGATTGAAATGGAGGCGTTAAGATAGCGCAGAGGGAAGACTCAATCATGCATCTGAGGCGACCATAATTCCACATCCATGCGTCTCAATGACTTGACAGCACTTGAGAGACAATGCCTGTGACCCATTTGCAGGATTCCAATTAGTGGGGTGTATGCAACAGTTGAGATGAAAAGCGAACAGGGTCTTTACAGAGCCCCAGGGCTGTCTGATTATTGCCTGAAAACAAGAGTCTTTTGCCCGTGACAAAGAGTAGACCGACACAGAGGGAGCGCCAGGACCCAGCTGTCCTCCTTCTCTCCAGGCTGAAGATTCTGTCCGTCTGCCTGCTCCTTCACGTTTCAACCTTATTGCAAAGTGTATAGCGGCACAGTCACACTAAGAGACTTTTCAGATGTGTCTTATGACTCCAGTAAATGTTGGTAGAGTCCCCCGAGTCTGGGATAGAAACGGATGACGCCTGGGTCATACGCCTGTATCTATTATTTCAAGGCAACTTCGTTTTACATGATACCATTCATGGCCCTATAGCAGCCTCCAAAATATTTTTAATCTCCAAATAATGACAACTGATAAATTATTCATACTATCCCGAAAGTATATTTTCACAATATGTGAGTAAATATGATGTAAATCTATTTTTAGTGGGCTACTACCATGTATATTAACATAGCGATATAATTCAAGTTGTACATAGTATACTTATTAAAAGTGCCCTATTTTGAAATACATTGGTAATTGGGTTTAATTGTATTTTCCATAACTGTAATAAATCTTGAAAAAACCATTTAAATTTGATTACTACTTTAAGTAAAACTTTAATTGGTGTATTATATGTAATTTTACCACATATATTTTAATTTGTACTTACCTTAAGATACCTATTAAAAGTGCACTCATTTAAAAAGCATTTTTAATTGTGTTTTTCACAAGTGTGCCTGTCCTAATGTAAAGTTAGTTTAAATATTACTTTTTAAAAGTACATGCTTAATTAGTGTATTATATGTAGTTTCACAACATACTAATTTTGCTGAACTAATAGAATCACATTTGCATTGAACTTAAGATCTATATTGTTATACTTTTTAGTATACTATATTATATACTAATATATACTATATTATATCATATTGCACGTAAATCAACATGTTGAATACCGATGCATTAATAGCAACTTACTTCACATGGATATGAGAGCAGTCCATTTTCATTCAGTTTAGTGCTCCCTTATAATTTGATCCAACACTACGAGTCCCAGACTAGCTGGGTTTAAGGTAGACCTCTAATGGGAAGTAAAACACTGATGTCAAACTATCGCCTTTGTTTGCATATAGTTTTATGATGGTGTTGCTTTTGAGTGAGATTACCCCATGCAGGTCAGGCTTTCAGGATTTATAATGTTTGATAGACCTACATTATGAAGGGTAAACCAAACTTCTGAAAAGCAATTTTCATCAATAGATCAAAATTGAAAATAAATGATGTATTGTATCTTTAATGCGAGGAGGCCAGCCTGCAGAATAGTCAGGCAGTGAATCTCTCCAGGGGCACGAAGGCAGCCTGTCAGCCAGCTGCATGAGAGGCTTAATCTCCGATCCGCGTTTGAAATGTGCCACAAGGGTCAAAGATTACAGCACCCTGTGATTATCACCACATAATGCATACATTCTCATTCTGCCAGAGCTTGGTAAACATCGGCTGAGGACTCACTGAACACCAGGATGACAGAGAGGAGGGATAATTCACAAGAAGACAAACCAGCTGTAGACAGAGGACAAAGGACATCAGGACAAGACGGAGGTCTGAAGTTATCAGCTCATCATTAACAAAATGTTTTAATCTTGACTTCACGAAAAAAAAGTTGTTTTAAATGGTGTGAATGAACACATCCACAAAGTGCCTCATCACATGCTGTCAGCAGTCTGCTATTCATCATCAAGAGTAAATCAATATTATCCTGTAGCTGAGTGCACAATAACTAGCTTGCTATCTGTCCTAATTCTGCTGCTCATGCAGGAACAGAAACATAACTTAGCCAATATGAACAATAATATACAACAAGCTCCCCGTAGCTGAGCATTGCAAACCAGGTGGATCTGCTCCTTGTACCATGCAGCCACTCCTCCCATCTCCTCTCATCCCTCCCCCCCTGTCCCGACATTAACATTCATGGAGCCACTGGAGTGTGGCGAGCCACGTACATCAAGCCAACGACGAGATGCAAGGAATGGGGGGGGCTGAATAGAGCTGGTGGAGGAAGGGGCGGGGGGTGTGGGGGTGTGTGTGGTGGTGAAGGTTGCTCAGTATGGGATTGTGGGAAAGGTCAGCAACCAAGGTGCCACATCTCTAGTCATACATCACAATTATTACTGTAGGTCATTGACTGGTATGGAAATTATAGGAGAAGAGCCACATAGCATGCTGAAAGAGTGGGCAAGTCCGGGCCGGAAAGAAGTCCCTGTCGACTGTTACTGTATCTCTCTGTAAATGTCAGTAAAAGTATAGCTTAAACCATGCTGGCGCCACGACTCTAGGGATGGCAAAGTCAGTCTGTTGGTCCACCACTTTGGGTCAGACTAAAACATGTCCCAATAACTTTTGGATGGGTTGCCATGAAATTTTGTACCTGCATTCATTTTCCCCAGAAGATGAATCCCTCTGACTTTGGTGATTCCCCGACCTTTCCTCTAGCGCCAACATGAGATTAAGATTTTTGGTTTTTATACGACTATCTTAAAAACGCTGGACGAATGATGTGAAATTTGGTATAGACATTCATGGTGCCCTGCAGATGAATTGTCATAACTTTGATCCCCAGACTTTTTATCTAGCACCATGGTCGGGTCAAAATTTGACTTGGTTTATGACCAAACATCTGCAAAACTAATGACACTCTCTGTCTGAGCTGTACTTGTGTTTACTGCCAATTATGCAAATGTTAGCATGCTAAACTTAGATTGTAGGAATTGTTAACATTATGCTTTCTAAACACCACCATGCTAAGATAGTGGTTGTTAACATGCTGATGGTGCCTAAGCACAGTGTAACAGAGTTGCTAGCACGGCTTGCAGGCTCCTACCTAAGTGAGCATTTCTTGATTTTGCACTCTCTCCTAAACACATCTGTGCAATATCGTAAATGGGGGTGTATACATTTTTAAATGTAGAAGTTTTTTTTGTTCCCTATAATTTTCACCAACAGCCATAGTCACTTGCTGGTATATGAAAATTAGTAGACACTTAATAGTTACTTGACATTCATGTAATATGTTGTACCTCTGCGAATCATATTTGTGTTCCTATGTGGTCATCATCTTATGAAAGCACGGATAGAGCACTTTGCAGTTAGTGGTGCTATTTTTAACCTTATATACAGCAACCAAATCTGTGTCAAAATGCCAAAAGTACATGCATGTTAAATGAGTGGTGGGCGGCCGTGTATTAATATGCTGCAAAGTTTCATGTCTTTCCCATTTAGCATATACTGATTAATTGATGGCTTCAAGACTACACTGAAGAACATGCAGTCTGCTATGAGTTATGGTTTGCACAGAGTTGCTGACTAAAAGAGTTTAACTGAATGCAAACATCAGTCCAGCAGTGGCCCATTTTGAGAGGTGTGCCAAATTAAAATGCATGCATTACAGGCGTATCAGTGGAGCATGGAAAGCCAACTCCCTACGGAACTGTTGGTTTACTGCTACTCACAGGGCCTGTGAAATGGCTGGATTTGTGGACCAGTGTCCTCTGGCTCTGAAGGACAAAAGCAGCCAACCAGGGAAATCATTGTGCTTGACAACATAGTGTAGTGTCATCGAACAGTGTTGGTGACTGATAAAGGTGTTGCTGAAAGGAAGCATCAACCTTCTGCGTGTTCTCTCTTTGTCTCAGCGCTCCTACTACAATTACTAGATACAAAGTGATTTGAAAGAATTTGGTGTGAAACATGTGTAGGGTTATTTGTGTAAAACCACTCAGGGACAGAATAACTCTGCATACCTCAGTAGAACATTGTATTTCTTAAGACTGTTTTGCATGTTGTTTTTTTGTCTCCTCTTCGTTTGCTATGTAAAGCAAAAGCTATTGTAAAGCTATTATCAAAAGCAAGGTGATAAATCCTTGATTTCATGGACTGGTAGTGATATTGCTTATAATCATTACCACTTATCAGGTCATCATGAACAAAACTGGCTGCTGTTCGTCAATTTCCATTACAGGTGTGGACTGTTACTGTCTCCTCAATTCTAAATGATCACAATACCAAGCTTTGCCAAGGTACATGTAGATCCTCGAATAACTCAAAGTATTTTAGTATGTTCATCTTACTCTCTAAAACTTAACAGCAAATGAAACACTGATTAAAATCTTAACGAGCGTATCTGCCTTGGTTTTTGTGAGACAACGACTTGTCAATATCTATAACATGCTGAAATCTTCTCAGCACTTGGCTTTTACAGATTAAGCACTGCAGGAGAAGAAAGTAGGTGGGGAACTCTTATGATTCTGTCCTCTTCAACTTTAATCAAAAGTACACTGACATGCTGCAGCCCCCCCTTTCATAATAATGGGCCGCTAAAAATTCAGGAGGCAGGCTCCACATCAATCACTCGCCAGATTTGAGTCCAATGCAATAAATATGTAAATGAGGAGAAGCCAATGTCTCATAGCTTTGAGATCAGCGCAAGGAGAAAAAAAAGGAAAAAACTGTATTAATTGCCCATGGCCAGAGGAATCCTATTACTGTGGGCATTGATTATAAAATTGTATGTGTGAATGATTTTCATGCAGAAAGTGGCCTCGAGCAAAAAGTGAAGAAAGACTCAAATTAGCTAGCAAACTGGGCCAGACTGTGCATGTGAATAAAAGGAAACAGCAACCACAAAATGTCAAATGCGAAATTAAGTTCAAATAAGATTTAGATTTATTAGATTTAGATTTAGATTTAATGAGATTAGAAAATAAAAATGATTTCCACCTCAAATTACAATAGAGTATTTTCCAGTCATAATATTTGTTCATGTGTAAAGTTGAACTCATAATCATTTTTTAATTCAATTGCCATCACTGTTTTTTTGTTTTTTGTCTTTTGTTTTTTTTGGAGAATGAGCCAACCAGTTCAGATGACTCTACCTAAGAACGTTGTCTTGTTTTGTGAAGAACAATAAGGAGATTAGCTGCAGGCACCTAACCATGTAGCTGTGAGCCAACTCAAGTGTCAGGCCTCAGTACTCAGTGTGTCCATCTGGCCACGAGTCAGCTGATTACCGCTCAGCTCTCTTGTCTTTCCACTTCATTTGTTTGACAAAAGCAGTCAGATTTGACAAAATACAAAATATGTCAAAATAAACAAGAAACTTTTACTCCTGGACAGTGGTACCCAAAAACATGTGGGTCAAGCCCTAGAAAGATTTGCTATATTGGCCCCAGTATTTCTGGACACATACTTTTGGACTCAGCCGAATTAGTTTTGTAGTAAAAGTGCACAAATGACTCCTCAGAGGACAAATAACCTTTATTTCACATGGTTTATCCAACAGTCGCCATAATCACTGTCAGATAGATTTAAATTGATTTGCTGGCCTCCTGTTTGACTTGCAGATCTCTCTCTTAATCAAGGCATTTTGTTCAGATAAACAGGGATTAGGTTGATTAACAGCATAACATTATCTCCCAACAGAGAAGGAAACATTTAAACATGAGAGGCTTCATAGGCTTTAATTCAAAAAATGTGAAAATACATTTTAGTATATATATTTAGAATTCTATTTAGAACTCTATTGCATAGCTGTGGTTGTTGATCGTTGGCATCCCTTCACCATTTTTAAAATAATATAGTTAATTATTATTGTATGTGATATATTTAATCACCATTGTAAGACTCCCATGGCTGTTACTTTCCTACTTCACTTGATGTCATTCTTTCTTTTCCATGCACCTTTAACGCAGTTCGGTGGATAAGTAGGTGATGACTATTGATAAATGAAAATACATCAGCTACTCACCACACTGACCAACAGCTGGCAACAGGAAAACAATGCACAGAACTAAAATGAGATGCATTTCATACAATGACCACAAAATTGTGATCAAGAACATTGCTGAGAATACCTCCACGTGCTGAGTTTGTCTTAGCTGCGTCCAGTTACTGGTTAAAATAACATTTTTAATGTAAAGTCATGAGAAGTAGTGAAAGTTACTCTACGATTTTATCTAACTAGCTTCGCTGCTTCAAGTTAAGCAAGTTGAGCTCTGAAGCCCAGACAACCTCAAGTTGTAGCTTTCCATCTAATGTACTTACCTGGTCTATCCAGTAAGAAATACCTTGGAAGAAATGACTATACAGCAATAGGCAGTAGTAGCAATATTGAAATCAGGTCCAAGGGGGACTAATGTACCTGTTTGTCTGAGATTTGGAAAAGAGACATTTTCAACTTTGACCTCACTGTTCAGAACAATTTCGAACAACTAAAAATGCCCTGTTTTATAAAAGTGATTTTCTTGGGAATGACCGAATATTGAAATATAATTAAGGAAATATAATTCCACTCCTGCTTCTCTCTGCGAGAATTTTCAGTGACTCTTACAGTTCTAGTAGGACCAGCATCAAAACTGACCACAAAATTTGAGAAATTACTTTCACTCAAATCTAACAACTGCACCTTCCGTTTCACATGGGATGTAGAAATGCCATGGGGGCCTCAGTTATGTAACAAAACAGTTATTGTTTATACATAACAAGGAGTTTAAATTATAGTAAGTATTAGTGGGTAGTAGATTTCAATATAGCGTTGAAAGTAAACAGAACTGTGGCAATACAAATAATCTTCTACAACCACCAGCTGGTGAAGGTAGTGTATGTGCCCCAAGCTTTCCTCAAATAGCAGGTGGCCCCCAAATTTTATTTACCTGACTGAACTCTATTCAGGAAGTCCAAATGTATCTCTCAACAACAAAGTGATTTTATTTACAGAACAATTTAGGGATTAGCTTTGCAAGGGATACGTCTGATTATATCTAGATTTTTTTTTTTTTTTGTCAACAAATCCCATGAAAAGCCCAAAACCAACAAGGAATTGATCCTACTTACAAGTACTGCTTCTGTAGCCTGTTCCTCTGTGCCAGAGGTCTCCATTTTGTCTAAAAGCCCTCAGTATCAGGGAAAACACATCAGTGAGCCAGATTGTTGCACTGAGTGACATGTTCCTTCATTACCATCAACATGTATTATTTTGAGGATACCCCTCACACGCTGGCCTGCTGCCATAAATACTCATTAGCACACCAGATGTGGATTAATCCGATACTGTAAATGGTGTCCAACAACCAGACTATTTACTCCACTGTGAACGTTTGTTGAAAACATTTTTAAAATGAAACTATATACTGTATGTGACCTGTTTATCACAAAGACTAAGTCTTCCCAAGGGATCAGTGGGCTTGGGACTGTCACTGAGTACTGAGAGATGAACTAACTTGTTGTTGGTTGTTGTTGTCGTTGTTGTTGTCGTTGTTGTTGTTGTTGTTGTTGTTAGCTCTTAGTATTTGAAGAATATCTTTATGAATTCAGTTCAATATGTAAAAAAAGAAAACAGGAGAAGAAAATTTAAAGCCCCCGGGTACAAATAACATTTGGGTCTTAGCTTTTTGTAGTGTTGTGTGTTCTTTCCTCACAGTTCTGAGCAGACCTCGGCCACTTTTATAAACTCAACAGCCCATCAACATTTGCAAAATGACTCAGAAATGCTGACCAATTGCCCCTGGATTTGTAGGTTTATTGATTACTGGCTAGTTGCCTCGTCTATATTAGCCAGCAGTGTCAGTAACAACACAATGAGACGCTCTGGCTTCGTTGATGCTGCAGCAGAAAGAGAACCTGCAAACATCTCTCCTTGTCAAGATGTTTACAGTTGTAGAGCTCTGGATAAAAGGGCTATCATTTAGCAGTCTGTGACAGTAGAAAATACCCAGTGTTGCAGCCATTAACCACAGGTCAAAAAACAGCCTGATTTTGTATGTAAGACCTAGAGTTTAACTTAGTGAATCCAAAAATAGCATCCAAATATTTTTTGAAATGATGGGGATTTTGAGGTACGAAATTCTCTCTCTTCTATGAGACAGCCAATCATGATCCACTAAATCCAACAACGTCAAGTTATCATTTTTATGATATTTAGCCAAAGCGCCACCATTTTTATTTGTGTAGGGCTGCAACTAACAATTCTTTTCATTATGAATTAATTCTATGGATTATGTCGATTATTTTTCTATATTGTTCAACAATCGTTTGGTCTATAAAATGCCAGAAAATAGACAAGAATGCCTTTCACAGTTTCCTGAAGCCCCAGGTAATGTCTTTCCTGAGCAAAACCCAAAGATATCCAGTTTACCATGATGTAAAAGCTAGAACCTCACATCCGAAAAGCTAGAACCAGAAAATGTTTGGCGTTTTATTAGAAAAAAGTCTTAAAGTTTAAAGTCTTAAACAATCAGTGAGTTAGCAGAGTAGTTGATGATTAATTTTCTGTTGATCAAGTCGTCAGTTAATCAGTTTATTGTTTCAGCTCTAATGCAGTTGCATTGCGTGTGTTTGTGTGTGTGTGTGTGTGTGTGTGTGTGTGTGTGCGTGAGCTTGTCTGTGTGCACGTGTGAGTGTGTTTGTGTGTGTGTGTGTGTGTGTGTGTGTGTGTGTGTGTGTGCTTGCGTGTGTCTCAGATAGTGTATTACCATTTTAAATGCCCTGGACACAGAAATACAGACCATATTGTGAAATATGATGCTTGCAAGGAAAAAAACAAACAAACAAAAAAAACAGAAAAATTATCATTTCTATGATACGCAACAAATTAAGGAAAACTTACTGTTTCAACCCATAATAAGCTGCTGTCAATCATTTAAGCACACATATGAAAATAAAGCAGATATTTACTGGTGTGTCTCAATAATATAGCAGAGACAAAAAATAATTGCAAATCATTGTATACATAGTGATCTTGTTCACTATCATTGTGAGACAGTTGTGTAGGTCTGTTTAATTCTGAGTATGTATATTTCTTAAATATCTGAGTCATGCCATTTGAAGATACTGCCACTGCTTCCATCAGCTTTGAGATTATGGTGTTTATGAAACTTACAACACTGTTACATAGTGTACAGGTCTGGAAATACATATTTGTATCCTGAAGGGGTTGATGTACCCCCCCACACACACACACACACACACACCCACCCCCAATCAACAACAAATAACAATTATGAATATGTGTTTTATTATACAGTGAATGGTCCTAAACATCGGTCTCATAAACTTGATCGGGACAATCATGTATTATCTCATGGAAAACATTGCTGCTGCTGCTGGCAGTGCATGAGACCATCAGTGTAAATAATTTGACATTCGGATCCAAAAAGAAAGAAAAAAAAAAACAATCTGATTCTTGGGTGTTGGGCTAACTGAGCTGGAAAAAACACTTTTTACTCAGGTATCCTCAGAGAATTAGAAGAACTGAACCCTTAAAAACTGATGCTTCTCACAACTAAAGGTGCAGGATTCATGCTGTACTTTCATTTGGCAAAAGAGTTTTTTAGTATTTTCGGCTGGGGAGGGGTAGTTTTTTTGTTTAATGAGGACATAATACAAAGTAGCACAGTGAGCGAGCACATAAATAGAACAGCTACAAAAGTTTGGTCTGTTTGCATTAAATGGTTTGTCCATCTGTATCAAGAGGTTGTATACAGCTGAAATTCAAACCCCTAAACATCGGAGCTTTAAGTAAACAACTGACTGTTCTGTACAATTGTCCGTTATTCTCTATATAAGGTTGGACTTGTGTCATGTTAAAGTCAAATCATTTTCTAGTACATATAAAATTTTCAGATCTATAAAGATGTCCTTTTGAAGGCAAACGTGCTGAACATCAAATAATTAAAAGACATGCCTGGCAAATAAAAATAGACCAAAACAATGCTTCCACGGTCCTGAGAGAGGTTTTTGGTCAAATGTATTAAACGTCACAATCATAATCTGTTATTAAATGATAAAATCTTTTATTACACGTGAACTCGTGGATAGAGGGTGCTGTTTGTCAGTATGTGTAAAACACTGAAATGTGGTAAAAAGGCTGCCATGCACCTTCACATCAACATTTTAAGGACAATTATGTCAAATATGTTGCAGAAAATCTTTTATAATCACTAAAAAAAAACAACAACGACAACAACAACAAAAAACACTTTCTGCAGCCTATAAATGCATTGGTTTATTGCTTGAGCTGTGTGGCCCACCATTATGAATGTATTAAGGAGTCAAATTCGCATGGATTTTTTAAAACCCATCTATTGATTGGCTAGTCAATAACAATTCTACCGACGTACAAATATAGAGATTTGTAAATAGTTAAATAGAGCTTAACAGAAATGCAGGCAAATAAATAGATAAATAAATAGATAAATAAATAAATAATACATACATACATAAAAGTACATCTAAAAAAAAAAGAAAAAAGCACTGATTTGCCTTCAAAATCCAAGTGTGCCTTGTAGTTCGGTTTTAGCTGGATTACCAGACAGTGCCCTCGCTCATTTCCGAGGAGGGCTGTGACAGCTGGTTGGTGTATCCATTGTCACTGAGAGACACAGTGGTGTAGGGTGTGCTGGGGCCACACATCTCACTGGAGATGCTGTGCATTGAGCCCGGTCCATTGGGCTCCGGACTGGGCGAGTCCGCAGGATGACGGGATACTGTGTCAGAGAAGCACTGCACCTCTCCTGGACAGTGGTGGCCCGGATGGTGGTGGTCTATGGCTCCTAATGGGGTGCCGGCGGGGACAGAGGAGGGCACAAAGCCCAAATCTGCTGGAGTCTGAGCCTGGACCGATGGAGGGCCTTGGAAGTACACATAATTCCCCCCTGAGCCATAGTATTCACCAGGATAATCTGTGTTCATAAAAAGAGCTGGATTAGTGCATGGGCTGTGTCTGAATTTAAAGAAAAAAATATGAACAACATGAACTGAATTTTTTATGCTGATTTTTTTTCCTTACATTTTTAAGATGTTGTCAAATCAACAGAAAAAGAAAACACCCTCAATACAAGATGACTCGAATTAATTGTAGTGAATAGGCGTCTTGAAGATGCAGATTTCACTCAAAAGACTATCAACTTCGAATCAGGGACGTTATCAGTCCTTTATCCCCCAAGCACCGCTCACCTCCATAATAGGAGAAGTGTCCCAGCTCCCCTGGTTCCAGTCTCTCTCCCAGCGCTCTCATCCTCCTCGGGCTGCGGAAAAACACGTGCCTCCGCGCGCTCAGAGCGCTCAGCTGCTTCATGCGTCTCTCTTTAGACCTCCGATTTTGGAACCAGACCTTTAGGACACAGAGCCAGCGTTAGACAAGATGAGCGCCGTGGACGGGCACGAGTGGGAAAGGTAGGCTCACTGCAAAGAAAAGACGTCCTCCTCTACCTGCTCATGCCTCGCAAGGGCCAGGGCCATTCAGGTGTCACGGCAGCATTTCTGAGCTGCAAAAATATTCGGGCTGAATCGGACTATTTCGTGACAATGGACCCCTTAAAGATTATGAAATTTAAACAAACTTGGGTTAAGTTTTCAGACTTCTTTTGCGCTCAAGTCAAAAATGATGCTGATGAACTGGACTGAGGGTTTGCTTGGTGCTAAAATGTATGCGTAAAAGGCGGATTTGGGGAAGATGAGCCGGTTCCTAGCAGACCGAAACACCATTCGCTTTTAATGCATCTCGACGTGGAAGGCAATTCATCAGGGGGGCTTTTTAAAAGTGTCCATGGACCTCAGAGCTGAGTGAGTCCTGCTTTTAAAGGGCTGTGGGAGCGCAATGGGAGTAAAGATTAGGGGGGAACAAAATACAGAAATTGTTTTGTTTTTTTTAAAGGTGGGGGGGGTCTGCAGAGCTTTATGGACGGATGTCCTCAGGGTGTCTGCAGGACGTGGAGTGTAAAAATGCCCAAGAGCCATCAGCAACTTTTGCTTGTGTGTGTCCATAGGAGCTGGTGAAGGCGCTGTTGTGGTGTAAAATGTGCGCTCGTGACTCGACTCCCTGTCACGTCAGTCCTTTGGGCGCGTGTTAACCTGTTCGGACACTGCCGACCGCCGTCTAGATTTGGTTGGCGCCCAGCTGTCCGATAATGGGTCTAGATGGTTAATAAATACACTCTCTGTCAAGCCCCCCCCCCCCTCCTTGTTCCCTTTTGCTTGTTACCTGGATGACTCGCATGTTGAGGCCGGTCTCCCGCGACAGCTGCTCCCTGATGTGCCTGGTGGGCTTCGGCGTGGCCGCGAAAGCCGCTTTCAGGGTCTCCAGCTGCTTGGCTTTGATCGTGGTCCGGGGCCCGCGTCGCTTCCCGACGGCACCCTGCTCGTCATTCTCGTTGCTGCACGCGTCCTTGTCGGACAAATGTCCCGTTTCGGAGTCCTTCCCGTCGTCCTGCGGGTCCTGGGAGTCCGGGGACAGACTGGGGTCGCTGCACGTCGTGACTGTCAACGAGAATGAGGCAGGCAGTGGGTTAGCACTTTCAGCTACGCGTTTACAGCGCCCGAGAGTCTAAATCCCACCTGCAAAAATAGGGACAATTTTAAAGCAAGTCATTGATACAGGAGCCAAATGATTTCAGTGTTATTGAATAGTCAACACTGGCGGTACGAGATTACTCAGAGGAAGACACACTGGGCAATTTGGACTAGAAATTATTTGCTAGGAATAATAATAATAATAATAATAATAATAATAATAATAATAATAATAATAATAATAATAATACCCACTGCAGCCTTGATTTATTAAGCATTTGATTTAGAATTGTACAATACTGCCTGACTGGCTTGACAAACATATAATCACCCGAAAGGAGGATGGTGTCCTTCCCGTTGCTGTTTTGATAGTCCTCTTTACAGACGAACTTGAATTCGTCCAGGACGTACAGTTCCTCTCCCGTGGACAGCTGCTTGTTGCACATCACGCAGGTGAAACAGTTCAGGTGAAACACTTTACTCCGGGCTCTGCGGACAAGATCACTGGGTAAAATCCCCTGGGCGCAACCGCCACACTTGGTCCCAAATCTCCTGTTCATGGGGGAGAGCAACGGTCAGGGGGAAAGTTTCAGTGCAGACGCAACACAACAGTGCCTCCGACGCGGGCGGTAAAATCTACGCAAATTCTACTTCAGGCTACCGGTCCACGAAGACACCGGGGACTGTTGTCAAGTGGTCCGAGTGCAGTTCATCTTACATGTTTGATATTAAAAAAAAACTACAATTTTAGTCGGATCCCACACGGAGCTAAAGTCTAACCGGTGGCCTCGTCTGAGGTCAAATGCATAGAACGTGAAAAAACGATGTAAGGCACAGTAGTCTGATTATGAGTGGGGTTTGTGCGCGTGTGTGTGTGTGTGTGTGTGTGTGTGTGTGTGTGTGTGTGTGTGTGTGTGTGTGTGTGTGTGTGTTTCGTGTTTTTTAAATTTACTTTTTTTGTGATTCAAGAAAAAAAAAAAAAAGGTAATTGCCACATGGCCTTGAATAGGTATCAGCGCCCACAGTAAAGGTCCCATCAGCGTTTTGGGATCAATACTCGAACATTTGTATTTTTCTCGCTTTTGCAACTCAGGCTACCGTGTCCTGTCAAATCCCTTCTTTCTTTCTTTCTTTCTTTTTTTTTAATTGTCTGAATAAAAATTTGATTTGATCACAGTTGCATTTTCTCCGGGTTTTTTTTTTTTCTGTTTTTTTGTTTTGTTTTTGTTTTTTAAACCACGCGCACCTTGGATGCTTACCTAAAGAAGTCATTCTTACAATACAGTCTCCCCTCGCGTGAAAAACACTTCTCTGTCAAACTGCATTTGCAATCGCAGCACTGGACGCATTTGGCGTGCCACGGTCTATCCAAAACTTTGAGCAGGAACCTATCCAGAATAGGCTTTTCGCAGCTGGCGCACTGAAGCATCGTCTGGGGTTATTCCCTGCCCAGTGTGTGGGGTAAACACTCGGCGTCTTTCCTCCAACGCGTCGGTGTTGACTCGCTCGGGTACGATCCAGGACATCCACGGTTATCCGAACTAATCGCGGCAACTACGTCGCCATGCGTGAGATCAGATGCAGCTCTTCTGCTCCACGGGACAACAATCCACATGTGGCTGACAGCTCCAGACGAGAGGTCAACTGTGGAAAGGAACGACCGGGAGGCATTTCGGAAGGAACGTTATAGAGTGAAGATCGCGGCCAGCCCCATCAGGATGATCCGAGGTGTTGCGATTTAATGGGTAAGTGCAGAAAAAAACCACAGGGCTACCCATTAGCGGCGATTACACCAGCTCACTGCCGTGCTATATATCCTGAGTGGTGTCTAAAGTAGGGAGGGGGGGAGGGGGACGGGGACGGTGATGTGCCATACGTGCGCTCGGCCTTGTCATTTGTGTCCCTTTCGCACTCCGGTGCGCCCTCGGATCTGCGAGGGACCTCGTAATGAGCGCACCTCTGGAAGCTCGGCCTATTGCCCGCGGAGAACCCCGTGACGTCAGCTCCAGGGAAAGCCTATAGGAGGACGCTTCACGTCCGTGGCCTACGCGTCCCTCGGTGGTGTGTTAAAGATAGTCAAAAGGCACGCTTATGAAATGAGGTAAAATAGAATAAGATCCAATGAAAGGAGATGATAAAATGTAAGAGCGGGTCAAATGAGTGTCATGGTGCGAAAACTGAGCAGGACTCTGGAGTGATCAACCTCTAAACCTTTCATTCGTGGGGAACAATTTGTTTTTCCTTGTCCAACAATGTCCCTTAAAAGCAAATTTTAGTTAGATGAGAGAACTGGAAAAAAAAAAAAAAGGCTCAAGAGATCATTGATCTATTTATTCTGACAGACTGTAGTGAAGATACCAAGCGGCGCTCCGGTTGCCATAATAACCTTCTCTTTTCTGCGCAGGATCCGCCAACGTACCGGTATCTGTACCGAGGGTCAACGAGGATATCATGCGAATGACTGGTTTCCCTCGGAACCGGCTGTGTAGTGGGCGAGAGATGACAAATGACCGGCGGGCCCGCGCCCGCAGTGTGTGGAATCGGACAGCCGAAGGTGCTAAACGCAATCCCCCCCCCCCCCGCCGATTAATGCTGTGGCCCAGCATTATTCTTCGTTTCGTTGAAAGCACGGGGATCACTAATGGTTATAATCTCTGGCGATGGGCTGTCTCGTATACAGTAGATGTTATCGCAGCGTGTTGGTGCACTGGGGACGGAGATAGCACGTTTTCTATACTGGCTCCCAGCTCTGGTAGTCCCTGATATAACACCCGGGAAAAACCAACATTATGACATTAAACTTCAGTGAAGGAGTTGTTAGCCTATTCCTCCTTCTTTCTGTTTTTTTTTCCTTTAATTTCCTTTTTTTTTTTTTTTTGGCAGGCCAATACCAGCTCAACAAAGATAAACTAACTCGTCTGGTGGCTACTTTCACCGCTCATTTGACCACAGTGTCCCTTTTTGTTATCACCTGACACCTGATTTCCATGGTGAAAAAGATAGATCTGTTTGTTCATTTTTTTTTTTTTTTTCAAAAACAAACAACATTTGCTTCATTTTTGAAGCGACCACGCCAAACACAAAATCTACCAATACCTCAAAATCAATAAAAGAATCGATCAAACAAGTAAAAATACGGAAGGAGGATAAGGGGTTATTGATTCATTGCACCTCCTGTGTCTTAGCTAAAAATTTTCCTAAATCTCAGAAATTTGTTATTGAATATGCACGTCAGAGAAATCACCATTATTAATTCGCCTTGTCATTTGGAACATGAATAATGTTCCAAATTTATGACATACATGTTTTTTTTTTAATTCAAAAATAGAAACTTTATCAACGGGAGAGCGTTGCAAAACTGAGCATGCTGCATACAATGCAAGACCCAAGTATACACTTTTAATAACCCAAACTCACACACATTTTCAGACCATTTTGTTAGATGCAAATAACTCTGTAAGCTCATAAATACCAGTAGGCTCATATATCCTAAAATATACTTTTTTTCTTTCCTTTTTTGAAGCACACCACTGCTAGGCCTACTTTATGCCAGTTTTGCTTGACAGGATACCTCCATCATGCTCTTAAAGCACAATGAACAAGCATTCGTGCTTTTTTAAACGAATAAAACAACATGAAAGCATGAGCAGAAATCTAGTGGTGAACGATTAAGCTTAAGTTAATTTTTTCCTACTGTTGGTCACAATTGCCAGGTTTGGGTAGAAGCTGATTACATAGCTACTGTAAATATATATTAATAAGGAGGCTTCACTTGTGCCGTTAAAGAACACATCCACATCCAGCTGTGAAAGCATTTCTTTATGTGAACTATAAACAAAGAGGATCTGCGGTCACACTCTGAATAAAGGAGAATGCCTCATATTGTCAGAGTAAAATCTGTCAATGTGTTGTCATAGTGGGAAGAGCAATTGTCCAGTGGTTGAGTCTTTGAAGGAAAACGCAGTCGTACAAAGATGCTAAGGCAATCTTTTCAACGACAAAGAGAAGAATCAACGAATTGGGAAAATTAAAAGCTGCGTGAATTAAAACATTTTTTTTCAAAGTAATCTTAAAAAAGCTGGGCATGACTGTAATTTGTACCCTTTCTCTGCTTTGCCACTGGACTGGAGGCACACAGACCACAACAGACAGGTTCTGAACTGCATTTGGAATATTAAGTGAAAGGATTCATTCTTTTCATTGCTTTTGTTTGCCGTTGGAAAGCGTTTTTGGATTTGTGCAGAAAACCCAACCGTGAACCGGGAGAAGCAGAGCTCTCAGGATAGCACTCACACTACCACTACCAATAATAATTAGAGTAAATGGTAAAAGACTTCTTGTACATCTACTGTTTCTTAAATCTGATCTCAGTGGGTGACAATGAAAAGACCAGAGGGGAGAGTAATTATCTCTGCGGTATACTAAGTGCGAACTGTGTGGATAAGTGTCTCCTCCTGGGTTTGTGTTTCTCCATCAGAGGTGTTGATTAGAGCCTGGCCCAGTGAGCTGGCCCCCAGCACCACTCCGACACACAAGAGGTCTCTGTGCAGCACTGGAATCTGGCAGGGTGCACGCTGTTTGTTTTGGAATGAAAAAAGCATGTCATTAGTTTTTGTTAATTGCAGCTAATTGGCCCTAACGAGATGAACAAGACCACCCACCGGGAATATTCATACAAATAATTTGTACGAAACAAAATTAATTACTAGATGCTCATTAAAGTCAATTAAAGCTGATTAGGCAGCTCTTGAATGGTAAAGTTATAGACGGGAGGAAAACACCTTGCAACACACAATATAACATGGCAAATACATCTGGCAGCTCACAGAGCTTCCTACCTCAAAACAAGATGGCTTTCAATTATTCAACCCTCATATGCTGAATTCAGCTTCCACCACCTGACCAGATTCTCAATCAAGTAGATTCATTATTAACCTCTCTTCTTTAAAAACTGAAGACTCTACCAAATGGTGGAGCATATTTTGCATCTTTCATTTTAAAGTTGTGACATCTTTTTGACCTTATGAGCATCTCTAGCGGTCAGTTAAAGTAGAACTTTTCAAGTGGCTTTTTTCCATGAAGCTAGTGGCAGAAAAATCTCTTTTTGCATGTGACCTGTTTACAGTAGAGTTCTCTCAAGTAATCATATTTATAAAATTTTGTTTATTGTCAGAGGTTTTAGTCTTGTAGTTTGAGGTTGATGTGTGGTCACTCTGTAATCATTTCCTAAACACATTATCTGATTATAAATTATAAATATTATTATTATGATATTCTCAATATAAGGAATCTAATGTTGTTTGATTGCATATTAGTTAAAGTCCTTTTACCGGTGTCTGTTTTTTTTTGTTTTACATGTATTCAGTATCATGATAATTAGGTAAATCTAGGGTAATACTGGAAATGAGACAGCAAAGCCAAATTTAAGCACAATAACAGCTATGGACACCGACAAACCTCACTCTAATAACCAGGTGCGACTTCTGCCCAGAGGTCATGTCCACACTCAAATGCATAGGAAATCCTTCGTTTTCTCGGATTTGAATACAATAACTTGTAACGATAAGTAACCACTGATGGTAGGATTTATCGCAGGACTGTTGTATTAGACTGCATTCGTTTTTAGCTAGGTGTGCCTAACAGACGGTCAGCTGGTAGCATTGTTTGTGGTAAAACACAAATATCTGTAACCAGTGTCAAGCACAGTTTAGAATCAAATTTCAGGCAAAGGATCATACCACCTGCACTGTCTCTGCTCTCAGCCAGCTGACCTCAAAGCCTTCATTTTTTTCAAGAGCTGAGAAGTGGAACAGCTTAGTGTGACATTTGCAGCGCTCAGCATACAACATACGGCTACTGTCTTTGGACAGCCTATGCTTGACTGAATTAGCATAATGCAGGTAGCATAGAAAAATGCAATGGAAATACAGAGGGGCTGTCTTATAGTATGGGAAATAAAACAATTCTTTCCATGACATGTAATTACTGGCTATTATTAACTGGGGATAGCAAACAAAAGGTGAATTTGATGCCATTTAAAAGGTGACAAAATGTAAACTGCGCTAGACAGGTGGCTCCTCCACATAAAAAACGTGCATTACGAGAACAGGAAAACCCATCAATGCAGGCGGACAGCCACAGAGAGAGGAGTAATCCGTGATGACCACCTCTACGCTGACCTGCCAGGTCATATCAGGGATTTTGTCTCATGCAGACATGCAGCTTCATCAGTCTCACCCCTATGAATCGATTTTACTGAGCATTTGCACTGGCCCTGTCATCTTTACAGCAGTACTGACACAAAGGGAGTGGGGATGATTCTCCTAAATTATATCCTAGAGCCTCCCAGTGAGAGTAGTCTATGTTAAGTTAATGTAAAAACTCCCATGTGTGTAATCAAACAGCTATCGTGAATAGGGAGAACTCAGCACTGCTGATCATGGGTCTTTTCTGTTAGGACACTTTCAAAAATTGTTCGCAATTAGTCCAAGCTGTACTGAAGCAGTAAGATGGGCATTTCATGCACAATGCTTGATTATCGAGTGCCGGTAAAACGATAGCAACGAGTGGCGTTGATCAAGCAGTGTCACATTGTCTGCATGAGTGAGTGCGGGTGTGAGGAAGAGGAGACGCGCAGGGAGAGAAAGCTACCCCATATGAAGGGAGAGGGAGTGATCCGCCGGAGGGGCCGTTCAGTGAGAGGGCCCAAGGGACAGAGTGCCCACGGCCCTGGTGATGATGGTGATTGATGCCGGCACAATTCAGACACCCCAGACGCTGCAGCAAATTAAAAGGCTATTTTGTAAAGTTGTAAAGGAGCTGAATGGCAGAGGGGAGCGATGAGCCCCCCCCCCCCTGCTCTGTCACACCATCAACTTCTTGGTGTCATCAGTCCCTTAGGGAGGAGAGCTATTACAAGCCTTTCATGCTCCCTCATACTGGATACACCGCTGAAGCCGCTTGTGCACACAGTGACGTGTGTGTGAGTGTGCGGAAGGGGGGTAAATATGGATCCAAGCACAAGGGAAAGACCGTAAAGCTATCCCTGATTCAGTAGCTGAAAGAGAGCAAGAAGAAGAAGCAAACATTGATTTTGGTATGAATATTTTTAAGTTCTCAACTGACAAGAGTAAAAAGAGCCGTGTTTCCTCCCTCTTGTGGGCATTACTTCCTTTTCTGTACATCATTTACAAATCATTAATCCTCAAGTTGAATTTAATTGACCAAGCTGACCTGAAGATGCACCCGTTGCAGGGTGTGTGTGTCCTGCCCGGGAGCAAAGTGTGTGGGGACGGGAGATAGAGAGACAGTCTGTGTCAGGCTATAGGCAGAGCAGCCTTTGGGGAGGACAGCTCACATGCCAGAGGTCAAACTAGTGTCAAGTGGGGAGTGAGCCCAGCTGAGCTGCCTTGGCCCACGCATTGTAGTCATCAATGCAGCTGCCGTCAGTTATCAGGAGTGGCCGGGGGTGGGGGCGCAGGCTGCGTTGATAGAAAGGACTAGTGCTTGTGTGCATGTTTGGGGGAAGTGGAGGGGCAAGGGATGTGGGATTGTTGCAGCTTGGGGGCATATGGTCCCCCTACCCAAGGAAAAGGGCTCTTTTCCACACAACACATGCCAAGTCTCTCACAAGCAGGTCACCTGCCTCACATCACACTTCAAATTGATTTAAACATGTTCATCTTTTATTTTTTTCTACAATTCTGAATAAAAATTCTAAAGGTACAGGTTAGTTTACAATTCCTGTACATTTACAACACTGTGAGATTACCAGTTTATATTGAAAGCGAGACGAAAAAAAGATTAGAATTAGATTAGAGAGGACAAATATTTCGATCCTTTTTTTTTAAATCTACAATCCGGAATAAAAGGTCTAAATGTTCAGGACAGTCAGCAACCACTGTAAATAGGTTTAAAATACCTTCTGAAACACTCATTTATAGTAATAAATTCTGTATTATAATTTGAATACAAATAATAGTGAGAGGAAGATAAATTAGGAGAAGAAAAAACTAAATTGCAAAGTTTGAAATGAAACTCATATTTTATATGCCCGAAGACAGATAATTAAAAAAACACAGTATTTTTGCTCCTACTGTTTGCTGTCTGATCATTATCATCTCCTATGTGGCTGCTGTGATCTCATTCAGGGGCGATATGTTTCGGGCTGCAGTGTAGAGGCTTGAGGCGCTTAGACCTAGCAGCCCTGGGTGAGGTGTAATCAGCCCCACTGCAGTAGGGTCACGACTCTTGCTGGAATGGTTTGACGGGCCTATAGCAGCTTATCACCTGCTCCCACTATGCCCAGGCCATCCACTGAATACTGACAACAAGGACGGGGAGCCCACTGTATGAATCGATCTGCGCTTACACAGATATGTCCCGCTAAGAGGTCACCGCGGCTGGTTAATATGTACACTGGAGAATCAATATGAAAATATTAGCCAAACAGCTTAACAGAGAGGGAGAGGGGAACAGAGACTGCATGCATGAAAGGGTGGACGCATGCATGTGTCAGACATCCCAGTCTGCTTCCCCCGGTGCATCTGTCAGTCTTTGATCTCTGAGTCGTATGCAAGCAGGGAGAGACATAGATGCTGCATTAGAATAAGAGTGGACTGCAGGAGTGCAGCAGACAGACTGTGTCCTGATGCTGCCGCCCACCCTTGTCTTTTCAGCTGGGCCTTCTCATACTCACTCCTTTCATTCCAGCAGCTCTCTGGGACTGGGCTTGTCCCAATGCACTAAACAGATGGGCGTCTCACAAAGGGCCTGGCTTCTTGGCAAGCTGGTGTCCTACATGGCTGATTACACCTAAATACCAAACCCAGAATTGATACAGTGGCTCATGGTCACGTTGCGCAGTGGGGTAGCAGGGCAGACAAAAACAAAAACAAATGATAAGGCAGTTTGGAACCTGTTTTTATTGGTTAGCAAAAATTGATAAATACTGCTACTTTTACTTTGGAAAAATTAGGGGTTTAGGAGCTGCTAGAAGACATATATATAATATGCCACATAATTCGCAAAGAAGAATACAACAGGCATAGACATGTTCATATTTTATTTGTTTAAAGAGAATTCATGGTTAATGGTGTAATCTTTGTTTGAAACTACTACAGAAACACTATGGATATCTCCCCTTTTTTTTGCATCGAGAATACAGGGGTTTCACATCTTCCACCCCAGACTGTATCATACCGCAGTGCTGGTACCAGAGCATGCATTGGCTAAATACATGGAAAATGACATTTTTAGTGCTTTTGGGGAGAAAAACAAAGACATACAGAGTGACAGATAGAGAACTGACAAAAAAAAGGAGAAAAACATAAAGGCAACAATTTCCCGCTGAGGTAAGATAAATCCCACCAAACATAAGTATCAGGGCTGTTTTGTGTAAGTTCAGAGAGCCCCTAATCAAATCATCAGTCACTCAATCAGAGAATCAGATAGTGGCAAGTGAAATCACCATGTCCCTTCTTTGCACTTAAGTCATTCCATAGTTCTACCACCCATAATGCTATACCTGCCACATTGTTGCATGGATTGCATGGATTAAAAAAGAATCCCTCCAATGTTAATTAATTTCTTGCTCATTATTAAATGTGAAAAAAAGTTTATTTGGAATACACCTGTTGGTCTAACTTATTTTTTTTTATTAGATACACATATTATGTAAAAACTATGGCACATAGGCTCAAACATACACGCAAGTGCCTCTTCCACAATGGACTGTGAGCAATGTTTCTTTCTCAAATCCACTGTTTCACTGTCTTGATTTTATCCCGTCTCCCTGATAGGACTGCTGTCAGCGTGTGTATAAGTGTGTGTGTGTGTGTGTGTATGCACAAGTACGTAGGTTTTTACAGGAGGACAGTCTCAAGGCTGTGTAAGTGCACATACGATACAGAGGAACAGAGAGAGAGGAGTGAGTACATGCCTGTGGCCAGACTATCCACATTTTTCATCAACATAAAAAAACAAACTGGGCTCCTTATCAGCAGCTGTGTCCTTTCCTTCCTCTCAGACTGCCCTCCCATCCCTGTCTGGCCTCCCAGATATGCTAATCGCTATGTAAGAATATCCTGTTGGATAATTACCATACATTACCCTGTGCTCATCTCCGGATTAATTCTTCATGTGCATAATCGCATTTGGGCTTATTTTCTAGCTCAATGTTAAAGGTGAAATGTGGGTAAATACAGTTTATACCAGTCGAACATTATGGTATGGAATGTGTTACCTCCAGGATATTGTCTGCAGACTGAGATGGCTGAATGAAGGGGATTATCTCCTTCATAAACTGTCCAGACTGCTGGATCTTAGAGAGTTGTAATACCACCACTAAAGGCTATTTTAAGTGGTGGATATCCTGGCATTATCCTTTGTTATTTAAAGGTTTTATCATTTTTTGGATATTCATGGTTTTGTATTGATCTCATACACTGTAACTGTCAACACAAAGTGCCTAATTACAGCCTGAATTAATCATATATTGTTTATTTTGTGTCTATTTCAGCAGTACACATTTAAAAATGGATTTGAATATTAAAATATAAATTATTTGCATAACCTTGATTTCTTTCATGTTGTTTTCATTTCATCGTCACAAAAGCTTTACAGGTAGAGCTATCAAACGACTTAAAACATGCAGCCTAATAATCTGCATTCTTACCTTTAATAAACAGGGCGAGATATAGATATTTCAGTGCTGAAATTCGTTATCATATCAAAGCCATTTGGAAATCCCAGATCTGACCTAAGTATCAAAATACAGTTATTGCAGTCATTACAGAAGTTTGCCAAACTATATTTTCCAAATCATGTCTGGACATTTAAATATATTCTCAAAATTGGCACTTAAATTGTGTCTGGTCGGTAGAATGATAAATGCATTGTAATCAGAAGATACTACAGCTGGAACCATCCCTGTATTGATAGCCCCACCCCTATTTTTATATCTTATTTGAATATATTGAGTGGGCCATCTGTAAGCCATTTATCTACATCAAAAAACCGTTAGGACTGCTGTGTCCTCCCCCTGGCCCTGCCTCCAGCCCAGTCGGCACATACAAATCAAAACATACGTGCTTGGGTTGAAGCCTGCAAGTAAATACACACATACACACACACAGAAAAAACATGTCAAGGAAGCCTTGATGTATATCTTCTCTTCATATTTTCCCATCCATTCTTTGTCCAAGGAAAGAATGATCCTTTTTCTTTAACATTTTTTACCACTCAAATATTTCAGTTCTGCAATAGAACCTACCCGACATTCACCATTAGCCTTGTCCATGGACATGGGAAGGTGTTTTAATATGATCCTTCTGACAACTGATGCCTACGTCTCTGTCTGCAGACCTTTCAACAGAGACCGGCTGTGGCAGTTGCACACATGACCCTTGCGAACAAACCATAAAAGCACTATTACAAGAGTAATGACCAAATTTAACAGTTTGCCTCAGCACACCTGGGTTCTCGAAAAGGACCGTATATTTCCTTTGACAGTCCCAACATCTCGGCAGAGTGCAGCCAACCAGAACTTAACTGCCAGGGTCAATATCCCTGGAGAGAAAGAGGAGTACTTTAAAGACATGGTGCGTTTGCAGATTCTTATTTGTGGCTGCATAAAGGCTCAGAGGGCAGAGAGGAGGACAACTAACAGAGCTCTCTGTTAATTCTTACCACTCTGGAATGAGATAGTTGACAGTGATATAAAACCATGTACTGTCCAAAGGCAGTTTCATTAGAAATGGGTTGGGAAAGGTGAATGGTTTCTTCACACTTACATTTTCAGTGCTTTGGGAAAATAAAGTCGAGTGAGCCCGACAGTTGTAGATCTTGTGCATTAAATATATAGTTCCATATTAACATATAAAAAAGCCAAAGTGGGAAAGTTTGATATTAAAACCTCTCTATTTCAGGCAAAAGGAGCTAGATAATTGTCTGCTGACATCAGTGAGCAGCAGTTGCTTTAATAGCTAGCAGGGCCAGGGGCAGAGCCAGAGGTCTTCATTCAGCCCGTACAATGCTAATGTGCTAATCTGTTTTCTTCCAGCATGCCCTAAGGCTTTACACAGCATTATCTCCACAAAGTTGTTTTTTCCTCAAATTACTTAATTGGTCAAACGACAGGGAGGCGCAGGGATGCAAAAATAGAACAATATTCACTGTAATATTCAAAAGATTTAAAGAGTCATTTAAACTGCAGTATATTTAAGCTTTATACCAGAAAACATCCACTGCCCTTATTTGAGGAAACAGGTATACAGAGACGATATAAAGCCAGAAATCAATTCAGATGACAACTTGTAGCTCAGCCAGATACACCTTGTAATAAATGTGATATGCATCATAATATATTATTCACATCACATTTGGTCACCCTTGGAGCTGCCAGAGTGCCAAAGACAGCGGGACAGTGAGTGGTGAGAGTCAGGGGAGGGCACACAGAGAAAAGTGCTAATGGACTGACACAGCAGAGCAGCTGATCACAGCTCCGAGCGTCTGCCAAGCCCAATGCTTCCTGACTCTTGACTAAGACATATGGTCATGACAAAACACGTCAAACTCAGCTCAGGCACTCTTATTGCTACAGTCTCCAGGCTCACACCCACACGACCGCACCTACCACACACCTTGCCCTGCCAATACAATACCTATAGCTGGGAGATGGGAGAGGGCGGGACTAGGATCTAATGCTACATTGACACAGCATAGAATTGGTATAAATTGTAATCCATCTCTTTGAATAGTTGAATGTGTAGCCTGTAACAGCAGCCTGTCAATCACTTTCTTAGACAAAACATCATTTATATTTTACATATTGAATAATGCCTAATATCAATAAAGACAACATGAAATGGGAACAAATACATATAGGATTAAAAACTTTTACTCACTATGTTTTCAGCTATGTTTACATTAAGGACTGAAATGTCCTTACTGATCTTGTAAGATATGTTCCAAGGTGATTATTTGTCAGCTTAACTTTGAAAGTACTTTAATTTTCAGGTCAACAATAAATTTAAATCAACAACAATAGTCACTACTTACAGTATATATAATTATATACTAGATATTCTAATCAAATAGCAGGTGGTGTTGAATGGAAATAATGAAGCCCACTTTAACTTTAGATAGTCTAACATTTGACATCTTAAGATTGAAATACAATAAACAGTAAGATGATGGCATTGCTAGAAAACCATGTATCTCCAAATATAAAAAAGCCGTTTTAATCTCTGTGAAATCATTTTTTAAATAATCCAATTCATTTTTAAATAACTTAAGAAGTTGGTGAATTTCTCAGTCCATAAAGAGAGACTTAATCCTTAAATTTTCCTAAAAAATTCAAAATCAGCAAATTTTAGAAACATGGATTTTATAGACAGCGATATAGACACACGGATTATCCCTCTCTATTGGTCACATGCTGATTATACAGTATCTGACAGTACCTCACACCACCATCACTGTTTTGTTGCCATGCCAACTATTGGTCCAAACAGCCTCATCAATGCAGATGTTACATTTGTCATGTCAGGACAGCTATTTGCAGGCAATTGATCAGTTGCACCTTCTCGGTTCCGGCAAGAGGTGCATGAGAATTAAGAAGAGAGAGACCTGTAGACCGATTCTTCACATCTGACCTCAGATGATATCACAGGACCTGTGATCAGCACTTTGCAGTGGCCTTGGTTCAGCACACCTATTGGCTCCTCTTTCTGGAGATAGTGAGGGATCAAAGAAGCCATGACACCGTATTTCCTCATCAGGAGTTGTCAAAGATCAGCATTAAAACCCTGGGGAGAAAGAAGGGTTTCTGTAGATAAACCAATCTCTGAATATTGCAGGGCTGATAACACGGATGATCCGTTCTTTGGCATTTTCCCCAACAACAGTAGTACTGGGGACTATGCCTTATTCTGTTCCCACTTAAACATGAGGCAGGTGATCAAACTCATCACTGCATCCTGCTTACCCAGAATGCTTTTGGGTATTCCAGCCATGAGAGAAAAGGAAGATGTATCTGTCAGTCGAACAAAGCTTTCCTGGTTTTTGAAAAGAGGAGCGAAAATCAATGCCTATCTCCAGTTTGTGGAGGCACAATCAATTTTGTGTGGGCCTTATCCCCTCAATGGAGATGAGAGAACAATAACAGACTATGGTCATTTCAGGGTCATAGCAGACTTGGGGAGATGGCCTTTGGTTGAGGTGTTTTTGTTGGATCCCAAGTGTTGTGTTATGTATTGATTTCTTTCATCCTCTGTGTCTCCAAGAACCATGGGCTCCTTCACACAGAGAGGAGTTAAATCACCCCTTCATGGCTGCTCAACTTTCTGTCTCTAAAGGACTGAGGAGACCTGATATCTCTACCTAATTTTACAATATATTTAAATAAAGGGCAGGATCAGTCAGTACAGACTGTTTGATTTTGACGAAGAAAATGCTAATAGATAAATGAGGCATGGTAGAAGATTAATATTGAAACAAACAATGTATCTCATCATTATCAAAAAATATAAACCTCTCCTCCTATTCACCTAGGTGGAGTTTGTATGATATCAGATTTCCATTTTAATTTCTATCAATCCCCTAAAATAATTCTTAATTCTGTTTCTCACCCAGAGGATTAGGCTGCTTTATTTCACTGCATCTGTTGTTTACCTCCCATGATTTGTTACAGCCCTGCCTGCCTGCAACCAAAAACTGAAAGGACTGTTGTTCATTCAATATCTCTTTTTGAACCCCAGATAATCCATGATTGGCATAGTATGATCCTCTAAAGCATTAACATGGTGTGAACAGAGCTTCAAAATTATTAGCCTTACACTTCATGGAAATCCATCTTTGTTGCAATGCATTCAGTAATTCAACTGATGTGATTCTATTGATGTAAGCCACAGTCAAACTTCCCTGGGTGATGCAAGTACATTGACAGGCAATGCATCATATCACACAGGGATTTGCATCAGGCAGGTGGCTGTCTGGGCCTTGAATCCACCTCAGAGACCAGCAGCTATTCTGAGATATGTTACTACTACTGGTCCAGAATCAGATGCGAATAATGTGTGCACCACAGCTGAAAAGTCATTTGAAGGGAAAGTGGATTTTCTACCTGTTGCAGACACATTATCTCCCTACCAGTGGCCAAAAAAAAGGGCTTCAACACTTTCTACATACATTCATTGTTTACACAATATACTGGTTCCTTTTAAATTGTTAATTTTATTATTGCTCCAACACTTTCAAAGGCACAGGTTGTTTTCTTAAGTGTTGGTAAGCTCATACATCAAGTGGAGAATAAATCAACCTGTAGGGAACATAGAGGGACATAGTATAGAAATACGGAAAATGAGAATCGGGACCATCTGTCAGTATTTGTGGGGAATGGAAATGGACCTCTCTGGGGTGACTTTTCTCTGATCAGTCATGTTTAGCACATTTGTGGGCCAATTACTCCATCAGACATTGCTAGCACCTGTCTGTCAGACAAAGAGAAAGCCTGATGTCTCACAGGCAGGTGAGTGACAAGGGCAAGCTTGGGGAGAAAACCAACCAGAGGCTGTGGTGCTAAGGAAAGAGGAGAGAGAAAAAAACAGGGAAGATGGAGAAAAGCCAGGGACTCCTTTGTACACCAATTCCCTTGGGTGAAGCAGTATCAGTCAATCTGGGGCTAATTCATGTCAGAGTGTGTATGCTAGCTCCTTCAGAGGGCAGCAGAAGGTTGATAAAATTCAAGTGGAGATGAAGTTGGTTGTACAAGTGGACAGATATTACAGCAATGAAGAGATTAGGACAGAGATGCTGATACTATGAATTTCCTTGATATTCCTCTGATCCTGTCCCAAATTCTGGCCATCTTTCTAACCTCCTATATATTTGAAATTGGGGGGGGGAGTTGAAATTATTTGCAGATTCTGAATACAATCTCCCAGCTCAACTTCCTTCTCAAAATGCATCACAAGCAGCCTACATTCAGTTGTCTTTAATAAACAAATCCGTTTACAAAAAGCTTGCATATTTGAGGTACATAAAAGTTAAGGGAATATATAAGGAAATACTATAAATGTGGTACACAATGGGAAAGAGTTAAAATTTTATGTGAGTTGCACCAAACTTTTCTGATTCAAGTTTACCATTCAAGAATCCGATATAAGAACATATTTCTGTCTAGCATTCAGAAGAAAAATAATTTTGTTCTCGTGAAATGATAATAATAATGTACTAAGTTGATTAATGCAGCTGAATCATGCCCGAAAAAAAACATTTACTCTCATTGATGTTATACTTACATAACAAGATAGAGCTATGATCATAATGCTTCCTTTTTTATCTATTTTCTTCATAATATTACCCCCCCTGTCAAACAGAAACACGAGAGAAATTTTAAGATTCACTAAAAGTTAAACAATACAGAACATGCATCTGGTTGTAACCAGATGGAATTCTTGACCTCTGTCTCTAACAAATTATACTGTGTGAGATTTTTTTTCATACTGAATTCAAGACCACTTTTACCACTCAAAAATAACCAAAATAAGTAAATAAACAATTCACTATATGTTATATTTGTTATATCAAATTCATTGTAGAAGGTAGCAAAATGGATATATAATCACATGAAATGTCAGTAATTAATGTGAGTTTTTCTTACACCATATTGTCTGAAATTTTTACATTTTGTATTTTCATTTTGTCTTGACGCTGAAAACACCCAAATAAGAGAAGAAAATTAACAATTGTGAGATAAAAAAGAGAGAGAGTGGAGGTGCATTGGGCTGGGAGTTAAAGGCAGGTGAGAAAATAAAGCAGATGGTGAGGTTGGGGCTCTGTGTCGAGTGCATAATGTGGCCTTGGGCTTGGGGAAGCAATGTCTAAATTAATATGATTTGTCCACCTTTGATATTTAAGAGGATTATACCTTATGTTCAAATACAAGGTTGTGAATAACCTAGGATGAAAAGTGACACACAGCAGAATAGAATTAACGGCTCCTGAAAGACTTCTTCATTCATTGTTAACTTCTGGCCTAATCCTTATTAGAATGTACAGGTCTGAGGGAGCTGGTCGAGGCTGTGGGGACATGTGCCCCTATTGTGTGTCTGATGGTTAATCATGCTGTCATGGCAGGAGGAGGGGAAAGCAAATGGGAAGAGAACGAGGGATCAAGAAAGTGCACAAAGGCCCCCTGCTCTTTATGGGTGTTACCCAGTCTGGCTGAGCTCTGATCCTCCTCCATGGTGTTAAACATGAAGTGCAGAGCACAGGCACTAACTCCCAGCATGTGCACATGAGCTATATCCCGTATGTGTTCACACACACAAACCTGTTAATTACATGCAGGCCTATTAAGGAAAAACAGCAAAATTGGCCAATTGAAAACACATTCATCAAAACCATTTCAAATCTTTGATTCCAAAGCCTGTCTGAACAGATCCGGCTGCAGAATCAGTTCCTTTTAATTTGGTTTAGACTGGCAATTTATTTCAACTATATAACTGGTAATTTGCAAACTTCTGAAGACAAATGAACAGATTTTTTTGTTTTTGTTTCATGTTTGATCTATTGTAATGGTTCTCGTTTTTTCTACATCACTATAATTTTATAATTTTTTATAACTTACTGTTAAAAGTCCCATTCCAAAGTCTTTAACAAATGTGTGAGAGGCCTCTCCTTCCCCTGCTGATTTCTGTGACCCCCTTTCTTGGCCTCTCAGCAGGGATCACACCATGGTAACACAGTGTGGCAGTCGCCTCATTTAAATGTTCAGAATACAAGTGACTTATATCAGCTAAAAAATTTGTTTGATGGCATTGTTGGTATAGTTTCTTTTCTGATTTTCCAGCCCAAAACAATTAACCCTGAGTGGGAAGTGGGAAGAACTTTGAATCGCTACTGGATGACACTGTGTTGGGTTTTGTCATTGCAAATCTTTTAGCTGGACATGTTTTTTTCATCATCACAACTGGGATTGTAGATCCCTAACAAAAAGAGGCAGGTTTACAAAAAAAAATTGGGAGCCCAAAGACTGTTTTAAACTAAATTTCCCCTAATAAACTAGAACACATGCAGTATCAGTCTGAATTGAATGGAAGGACTGAATCAATATTTTTGATATTTTTTGTTACTACGATAATTTTCCTCCTTTAAAATGTCAATGGGAATCCTTCCAGACACTGAATGACATTTTTTATGGAGGGAAATTTCCAGCAGCTAGACTCATCCCTCGGCTTTCCATGTGCTGAAGATGTAGTCTCTATTGACAGGCTTGTGTCCGTGGTGCTGAATCTCAGACTGTCTCACTGGGTGGGTGGTTCCGTGGGCCAATAAATGGTCCTATTTCCTGATACATGACAGGTCTGTACAACAGTATCAACAGTGTCCATGTGAGCAGTCTATGAATATCTGTGTCAGAGTATCAGGCATGCAGTATGAGTATGTCAGGACATTTATTAATGTGTTGTGTGATTTGAGAAGCAACAGAAATTCATTTTCATCTAACAGCTACAATGTAATCAAGGGTGCCAAGCAATTAGCTACAATATACAGACACATTAATGGCAATGCAACAGTAACTAGAGATATTTACACACAGAAGCTTCCTGCTATCACACACTTGTTTGTCAATGTGATGCACTGAAGACAAGAGCCCTGTCGTTGAACAGAATTGTGCATCATGTGTTCTCTTCTTAGATAAGAATTGAGTAACAGGAATGTTATGTTATTTATATTCCTCAAGGTGTTCACCTTCCCCTCGCCCCTCAGCCCCAGTCACCCAAACACCAACGTACTTCTGTTAAATGCTATTTTGCACTGGTCTGACCCCACCACTCTAACGCAGACACGGTGGCAATACCATCATGTAAATGAAGGCACTGCGAGTCCGTGGGGACCACTGGTTTATCAGAAACATGCCTGCCAGAGCAGTTCGGTATTGTCCACTCGCAGCAGTGCACAGAGAGCGTGCGGGAGTCATATTCACAGCCCAAAGGTCAACATCAATACTGATGCAAATGGAGCTGCACACATAAAAAGCAATTCAGACTGTTGCTACCTGTTCTTGTTGTCATGCTTAGAGGGTCTACTTTCTAATTCTTGATAATGACAAGGGGACATAATTTACATATCAAATCCTGCATATGTTTCTTCTTTTTTAAAGAAATATTTAGGAATTCCCTTCCCATGTCCTCTTGTTCACATCTGACATTTCTCAATCACCAAAAAAAAAAAAAAATGTCACCGGTGTTGGAAGATAATATACAGTTCGTATGGGTAGTATTAGAATGGAAAACCAACATTAGATTATTGGTGAAATTGAATCTACTTCACTATCTGAACTATCCTAATATACCAAACAGTGCGTGACACTGACAGCAGTGTACCCTCTTTGTTATTCTTACACCTGCAGAGCTCACCATCAAAATGTAATTAAATTATGAACTGATAAATATTGGGCATATCACGCTTGTTTGTTTATCCATTATTAGAGACAGAGAGCTTTCATCCTGTGAATAAAAATCAGGGCTGACCCGATAGCTTCCCCCACCTTACTCCGGCACAGTTATATATGAGGCACATAAGGGTAGAAGGTGAATTTAAACCATTTTTTTATGCATTGGTCTTGATGGAAATGAACAAATAATCAATAAAATAGGGTTGCATCGAGCAAGTTGTGTATCACTGTCCATTCAGTAGTGATAAGTTTTTAACACAGATAGAACTGAAAAATTGGAGACACATTATCCTTTAAGGGTGAAACTTGGTGCCAGGTTGAGCGACAATTCAGTCACATCTTTTCTTCGACAACTAATACAAGTTGTAATGACAGACACTTTTGTTCCCATTTAATATACTGTATGTCTAAAAAAAAAAAAAAAGGCATAATTGTAGTAGTTAGAGGAAATTATGACACTTGTGGGTAAACGCTCTGTAAACTGCCATTAGAGGTGAGGAGGCTTTCTGCGCACTGTAAAACAGCAAAGAGAACAGGTGGAGAGGAAACTGGCTTTAGCCTCCACAATCTACCATAATAACCCTTCAATTTACTAACACCTCCCATCTCCCATTCTTCTGTATGATTGAGGTACTTTGACATTTTCAACAGTTTGATGGTCCACTTATCTTCTTATCTGTATCAGAAACATTATTTGTGTTTATACTTGTTTAAACTGTGCAACATTATGGATAGTTTTCTAAATGTTTTTGAGGTCTGTTTTTATTGTAAAATAATCAGAAGTCGTCTCATTGTGCTGTTTCTCATTTCTTTAAAAGCTGTACTGCCACTTGCTACAAAGAAGGACTGAAATAATCCAGATCTTCAGGTAAGTAAGCGGACATACTGTCCATTCTGTGCACACGCACTGTACCAAATCATGGGGTGAATTTCTCCTTAATTAACAATGAGAGCTCTTCATTTGAAGAGTCTCATGTTTTTGTGGTGCCTCCTCTCAGATTTGGGACAATTAGAACAATTACCAAAGCAAAGTGGCACTCTGTCCTCAGAGAGAAAAAGAGTGTACCGTGATCCCCTGGCTGATGACTTCACCTCACACTACAGCCATAATGAGAGTGGAGTGCATGCCTTGCTGAGGTTATGAACTCTAGCCGGACTCCAGATTCAATGGTATTCATTAATCTGTTGATGTTCTCCGATATGATGATGATCCACTTATGTCTGCCACTGAAACCCCTCTACTCAATCATCACATTAAATGAATGTAAATGTGAGTATTGAGAAAATGTTGAAAGCATTCCTCTTTCTGCCTTCACTGGCAGAAATTTAATGATAATACTCTAAGGAGAACTGTTATTATGTAGACTAGTTAGATCTGTTGCTCTATAGAAGAAATATCTGTAATATTGCATGTTGATGTTATAATAATACTGTAGGTTATGGTTTTATTTCTGTTCGTAAGCAGGCTACATGATGTGTGACCAAATAGGGTTTGTGGTATCTAATTTGTGCAAAGTGCAGTCTGTAGTCAGTGTGTGTGTGTGTGTGTGTGTGTGTGTGTGTGTGTGTGTGTGTGTGTGTGTGTGTGTGTGTGTGTGTGTGTGTGTGTGTGTGTGTCATCCCTGGACTTGACCTCAGCTCTTCTGCCTCCAGTGCCTTTGTCTCAGACACAGACTCTGTGATTCACAAGCAGCACATGCCTGCACATCTTTTTACCCAGCATTTTGTGACAGAGGAGTGGGTGCTCTTTTCTTCATACAAAACATTTCTCGGACAAAATACAAATGAGTTGCCCTGAGAGTTGTTCTGTGCCTGACAAAGTTTTCATTAATCAGTAAATCTTTTCAAGACATGTTACAGTGTCTCTGTTAACCTAATACATTTCAGGCACTGGGATGGGAGCACTGATTTTATTTCACTGTGACCCTTCTCACTAGAATATGAGCCAAAAGGCAGCTGAGAAAATGTCATGCCCATGCACTTAAGCAGCATGCATCTGCGGAGTTTAGTAGCTTAGCGGGAGTGTGTGACAGCTGGGAGTGAAACATTATGTGTTTGATTATAACAGAAGTAAGGTTACACTTTCAATTATGCACTATGCACCTACTTTGCACATTATCACATACGCGCCATAAAGGTTGCTGCAAGAACCTTGATAATGGTATATGGTGCCTTAATAATCTTTATGAGGTTGTTTTACTTGAAGAGGACAACTTAGCTTGTAATCAATATAAAGGTTTCCATTGGCTGTCTTGGTATGTTAAACCCTGAATAAATGTCTTTTTTATTTGTCACTTCTTGACTGATTGATTAATGACAGGTTCTTATGTGCTACTTTGTTCTGTTTGAAGGCTGGTCATTAGAGGATGAGCTGCTATTATTGGAGGAGCAAATATCCTCAGAAATAGGATCGACTTCCTTCCTCACCATGTTTCTGCTGGAGCTGTGACACTGCTACCTGCAACAATGGATCAGTCCCATTACCGGGATCTGGTCGCCCAAAAGCTCCACTCTCCTCTTATGACAATATCCATAGCAAGAGGTCTAATAACTTTACTAATTATCAAACAAAAGAGAGCCTTTTCCCTGTAATTAGGTTATCTTAGAAAGTGCTGGTGACAGCTAGAGGAGTGTGGCGAACTGGGCTATAAAACCAAAGGCCAAAACAGCAGTTTGGTGGATGCTCATGTTTTATCATTAGGGAAATGCAGTCCTTTATCAAAAGCCTAGAACACTACATTTACCCATTCAATCATTTATTTGGGCTCTATCTGTATGGGCCTCATAGTTAATCCGCATATATGTAGTTAAACATGGGTATCATTAACATGACATGTCAGGAAGCTAGTCTGGCTCATCTTCTTGGCCCTTTACTTCTTTACAGTCCTCGTTTCTACCCAGCTATGGTTTATCACCACAAGTTAGATGAATTATCTTTGATTCAGTGTGATCAACCAACAATCCATAAGTCTTCTCTACTGCCCTTCAGTGTGATGTCTTGACAGGAAAAAAAAAAGTCAAATCCTTCCTTTTCATGAGGTTGCTTCAAATTGTTTTTCATTCTCATATAATTAAATGGTCAAAAATAGCTGTCATTTAGCATTCTTTCATATAAAATCGCCATAAATGCAAATTTAAACAATCAAAACAATAGGAATCAAAATTAACTATACGTACAGTGAATGCCCAATGTACTACATGTTGTTATATATATAATATCAATTGACTTTGACTTACTTGACTATTAATTTAACATCAGTAATAATACAATGTGTGTATGGTGTACTTTAAAGGGTCAGACAATTGCAGCAAGGCAGAAAAAATTTGCATGGAGAGGAAATTTCTTTTCCAGCTAACATAAAAATAACATAGTCATTAAGGAAGTAAAAAGGAAAATCAATAACCAGAGTTAATTAATATTTAGACATCACTTTTCAAATGGATGGTGCTGGAACTCTTTCCTAATAGACTGAAACACTTGCGTTACATTGGTGTTTTACAAATTACTTTGGAATAGCATGTACACAGTCTGAAACCGGCATAGGGAGTAAATGAGTATTCACAAATCAGGCCACTGTTAGCTCGTCTTCAGGCAAGAAGGAATGTTCCATTAACAGTATGTCTAGTAAAACACATTGAAGCATGAGATCTCCAGCAGCAATGACACAATGTTTTTTTCTACAAGGAAACAGGAGTTCAGTCATCCGTATTTAAAGAAAGTAAAGGACATATCAACACGTCTATGACAGGGCATCGTAGATGTGAAGGATCCATGTATTTTATTGAAACATGTTTGTTAATAAGGAATCACATCCTTTCAATCGAAATTTCCATCAGATCTTCCTTATATATCTTCAGCCACAAATGAAACATAAAATGACTAATTATAGTATAATTTAAAAATGCATTTGCTGCTAAGTGATTAATCAAGACACTTGTAAAATATAGTCCCGTACTGTAGTGCCTTCTGGTTAATATATTAAAGAACATGTTAAATTTTAATGTTTAATTATAAGAAGATCTTGAATGAAATATTTATGACTTTTAATGATTCAGGTGCTGATTTTGACTCTTATTTGTAGTGTATCTGTTGCTTCCTCAGCCGCCTTTAAAAAACAATGCTCTTAATTGACAATCAAAGCTTTCAAATATCTTTGGGACAACTATAGCTCTTATTATATGATATAATAATTGAAATTGTCCTACAAGTACATTTTTTCTTTGTTACTGTTTGATGATCTGTGGCTCAAATAAACCTCAAGACAGGTGCATACAGTGTGCACTGTATGCTAATAGTTTAAATGTGGAGCGCTTGACAAATGATCTTGAACTTCAAACCAACAGTGGAGTTATTAATGTTTAAATACCTACTCAGCTCAGTTAGAGTTAAAGTGATCTGTCCTCTTTGTGCATTTTTGCTCCTTATCACCTGCTGTAACTCTCAACCTCTCTTCTGGTCCAATGCATATCAACTTTGAGGTTAATGAGATGGTTTTATCGACATTCAAGATGTGCTATTGGATTAGAATATGAGCATTTCCTATTTTATTATTTTGATGTATAGCCACTTTATTTTGGATTCTCAGTGTTTGCACCTACAGCATTGGGTTAAACAAAAACATTTCTTTGGTTTCGGAGACTCAATCAAAAACTTGTCAAAAAAATGCTTGTTCAAGTAGATTCTTTTTTTCCTATAAACTTTCTGATGGTTGTGATTCCATACAATATCTTCAACGGAAATTATCTAGAAAATGGGAGTGCTCAAGCTCTGCAAACTCAGTATTGTTTACTCCTCTTAGTACATAATGCATCCATTAACTAGTGAAAAAACAAAGTATATCCCATCTCACAAATTCCAAATCAGTATTGGTTGATGATAATTATTTATCACTTTACTGACCTGAAATGTGTGAGAAGACACTGAAATCAATATGTCCTGCAGATTCTTCGCCTCCATGGCAGAAAGGGAATCTATTATGGAGAAATCATGATTTATGTCAACTGTGGGAGGGATGTCAGGTTGAGCAAGGGATGGAGGTTCGAGCCAATAATGATAAATGCCCCCATCCACAGGCCCACCCAGCCCCCCAGTACACTCCTCTGTGAACAGAGGTGAAGCTCTTCAGCACTTCTCTCCATCCTTCCCCCATGTGGTTCTCCTCAGCATTTGCACTATTAAACCTTTATCCAGTCTTATCTTTCCACTCTCTTTTTATCCCTTTCTTTTTTTTTACTCAACAGATATAGTCCCTTCTTCTTCTCTCTTGTGCTTCCCATCTGTTGTTGTCTATTCCCTGTGATCTGTCTATGTGGAGACCAGTGCTACTGCCCATGATGGATTCCAATGATCCAGCGCTTTAGGGAACAAGGAGCGACGCAGTCACCTTTAAGCTGTGGCTGAGCAATCTGTCTCTGTCAGACATCCCCCATACATGCAACATGGGCAGACAGTGAAAAAGAGGATGAGGAGGGGATGAGGAAGAGATATGGCCAGGAAGGTGTACGGATAGGATCAAATATGCTAGATGGAGATTTAAAAAAAAAGAATGCATTGAGGAGAGGAAGCAAAAATCCATCAATCTGGTGCCACACCATTCAAATAACAATCTTTTGAATTATTCTCGTAGCCTACCGTATGCTACAATGCATACATTTTAGTATAATTAGTAAGCTCATTACCAGTGGGAAATCTAAATGTGTTGTACAGTAGCTATTGAAAACACGACAATTGGTGAATAGCAAAATTTGGATTATTTAAATCAGTGGGTTTGACATTTCTGGGTTTGGTAAGGCTTTCATTTCAGTTTGATTAGTATTGAGTTCTGCATCAATGCAATCTGCTGCAAATGACAGGTTCATTCATACCAAAAACACTCTGAAATGGTCAATGAAAATTAGCAACAACATAAAAATGTTATTATTTATTAACGTACATCATCAATAGCGACTAGAATGATTTTCTCTTATGAGAGCTATTAATATTTACTGAAAATAATGCCCCCTGATTACCAGAGCCACCCTGACCTGTGTTTGCATGTTCTTTCAATTTGTGTTTCCTCTCACAGCCCAAGGCAGGTCAGGTAAGCCAATAACTGACTCTAAGTGTGAGTGAGTGATTGTCTATCTGTGTTAGCCCTGTGTTCGACCGCCCAGTGTCCACAGAGATAGACCCCTCACTGCCCCCCTTACCCACTACCAATAGGAATAAGCAGGTAAAAGGAATGAATGGATGAAATAATGAAAGCAATTCTGTATCTTAAAGTTAATGCTGCCTGTACTTCACCAAAATGACTGGGTTGCACACATTCAGCAGGTGTCTGCTGTGGATGTGTAGTAGGATCTTTTTTCACTGCATGGTAGCAGGAGGGCATGAGGTGCCTAGTGTGTAACTGACGGAGACAGATAGCAGTCAGATGTGATTAGTTCCGGCTTGGTAAGCAGTCCATCGGTGGCATGGCTGACTGAAGAAAACAGAGAAGTGCAAAGGCAGCAGTGGAAAGATGGTAGGTGTTTCGCAACAGGGCAATCAGTCAGCCTACCTTATATAACATCCGCTGAGCAGTAGTTATTCTGATTTAAAATTTAAAAAAAAAAAAAAAAAAAAAAATATATATATATATATATATATATATATATATACATATATGTATATGTATATTATAACACCTTTGTACGGACATTTATACAGTTCTGTAATTCAGACATCATGAAATATTGCAATAGAGGCCATAGCCAAACAGACGTGACATCTACTGTGCCTTGTTTACATTAGTCTTCATCTGCCACATATTCTGTATAAGTAAACATCAGTTATATGCTTTGAATTGACTCTGGTAGTTTGACCTTCTGTATAACACCTTCCCGAATATGCAAGTAATCTAATATAGTCTAATTTTCTATATTTAGACCACGTTGGAACTTTTCATAAGTATGCATTTACACTCAAAATGCTCAAGTTGATTGACAAATAAATGAAATAAAATCTAGTTAACATGCTGAGATGCATGAATAAATAAGACAGCCCCACTCACCCCAACACCATATTTGCTATGTTGCACACAGATACCTCCCTGCTCTTAAGCTTTAGCAAACAGGATTGTCCGCTGCAAATTTACATATAGGATGGATAAGCAATGATATCCCACTGCACCTGCGTAGTGTGTTGGAAATGTTAGTCCATATGTGAATTAGCTATTATCTTTCTAATGACAGGAAAATAATGAATAGGAAAAACAGTTTATCTAATTTTGGATTACTCATACAATGCACTAAATGGCATAAAATGTTCTAAGTCATTTTTCGGCCACGTGTTTTCAAAAGCGTTTTTAATCTACTCAGTACCAGTAGACTCTAACAAACTAATATTACTGCCCAAAATGTCTAAAAACCAAAATCTCGTTATACCAGTTGAACGATCAATCTTTATAGATTATAGTTAGTAACTAGAGTTAATATTCTGTAAAGATAAGAGTTGTAAGGATTCACGTTTACTGGTGTGGACTGAACAATAGCAGAGGTATTGGTGCACAAACAGCTGACAAAATGTCTTTTTCGAACAGGAACATGATCTAAATACTAATCAAACATCATTTACAGCTGGCTTTATTTGAGGCTCCTGAGAGACTGTCCCATACTGCTTTTTCACCATGGTAACCAGGGATTCATTTCAGAGGTGTCATGCTGCATTACCATCTCACCGGCTCATCCACTCCCCTCCGCCCTCTGGCTCACTTGCTTTTGTCCCCCATCTTTTCAGAACCCTCAATCTCAAACCTGCCCAGCATTCTGCAAGGAAAACATCTCGTATCTCGCTCTTGCTCAGATATTATACCGGTGTGATCCCTCTGCCTTACACACGTATGCAGACACACACAGAGATACTTGCATGCGCACATACTGCAGAGTATTGACACACTTTTAACCTATTTTCACACACAAAAACACAATTTCTCAAGTATTCACACCTAAAATATCTAACCATCGTGGCACCTATTGAAACAGACCAACACGTGACATTGTCAACACACTGAAGTAACAATGTGCATATCTAAAAGGTAGGGTGTGCTGGCCTTCTGAGCAGCTTTCTGGTCCTATCTCTGGAAGAGCAAATGTCACACTTTTCTTTGCATCCCTGCAGCACTAAACCCCGAATTATTATTTTTCTAATAACTCTATGGTTGCTAGTTACTTTATTCTCCATAATACTGTAGAACTTTTACTTAAACTACTGTATTACTCTCTGAACCATGTTGTACATTGATAAATGAGGTAATTACTTTAAGTTAACACTGGTCCAGGAGAAGGGGGTCATACCTCAACTACACCCATAAACTTCTGTCAATGACTGCTTTTAAATAGAACATTTACCCAAGGAATTTTCTAATTTGCCTCTCATTCACACCCATTCACAAGCACATTCACACGCACCAATGGCAGCGAACTGCCATGCAAGGGGGTAGCCTAAAGACTGACTGAGTGTCTTGCTCAAAGACACCTCGACATATGGACAGGATGAGCTGAGGATTGAACCACCCGTGAACGGAGGACAACATACTCTACTTCCTGAGCCGCTCCTGTCAAGCCCACTTACACCTGGTTAACCCATCATGTGTTTGTCTTAGCTTATCAACCACCCTCTTTTCCACCTCCAACCCCATTCAACCCATTACCCAGCCTTCTATGCAGTCATTCATCCTCACATTCATGCTCTCATTCCTTCCTACACTCAGTTTTATGTATACCTCTCCAATCTCTCCTCCATGCCTCTGATATACAATCTGGGGCTACAAAAAGGCTGAAGCCTGAGAGATAGATTCCCAACATTGAGTCATTTTCCCTCTGAGGTTCCACATGAGCAGCCAAAGTCCAAGAACCTCCTTCTTCATTCATCCTCACAATCATTTATCCTCCCTCTAAATCCATTCATCCTTATCACCTAAATGCTGCCTTTACATCATTTAACCTTAATCATCAAGTAGCATTATTCTTTGCCAATAAACAAATCACTTCCACTTTAAAGGGCCTAAAAGGGCAAGACGTGTGTTCCCTTTGCTGCATCCCATTGGTCAAAGGTCATGTCTTTGACTGGACGTGCTATGGAGGAAGAGGCAAACATGAACCATCATAAGAGCCATATCAAGCCAAATCTACTCTGAAACAGAAGAGCTCTGATTTCAGTGCAGAAGTAGAGGTGTGTGTAGATGTTTCCACAACAATCTGTGGAGGAAGATTCAAGCTTAAAAGAGAAATCTTGGACACCCTTTCCCTACGAGAGGCAGCGAATGGCATAAGTGATAACTATAAAAATACACAGTCAATCATAAATCCTCTGAAAGTGGTTTCCAGGCACATTGTCACTTTTCACAATACTCTAGTCTAGTGGGTCCTTCTTTCATACAGAATTTTTTCAACAAGACAATAAGCAATTCAAAGTGCCATTCAAATAAATACAAGATATAAAATGTGTTTCCCTCTCTGTCTGAGATGAACTATGCCAGCAGTCGGTCTAGAGGTCAGAAATGGCAGCAAATTCAAGCAGTTCTTTGTTTAGATGAGTCCCAGTGATCAGAGTGCATTAAGGAAGCCCTGACCCCCTATGTATGCTGGAGAGTGGGATTTGGCATCTTGCCACATCGAGCAACACAGAGGCGTGCAGAGGGTTTACCCTTTGTTTTGTGTAAAATGGTTTCCCGGGGCTGCAGTTTGTAATAACAAAGACAGTGAGCCCTGTCTGCATGTGTGATTATGACAAGGCAGCCCCCCTCATCAGCCATTGCTCCCTGGGTACTGTAACACACACAGTCCAGGAGCAAATCGGAGAATTTTCTTACATGAAAACTGGCAACGAAGGGAAAAAGACGAAGAGAAAATCACTTTCAGTCTCATCTTTCGTCCTTGAATAAAATCAAATAGTTTATTTCAGTGCTGACGCAGTAATATTATTCATTCAACATATCTAGTATAAATTATCAATAGTACCTGCATGTCTTCAGTAGTATTTAATTTCAATGTCTCTACATCAGTCCTCAGTCAGCATTGTGTTGTAACATGTCATTATTGATTGTCATGCCTCTTAATTAAAATAACAAATGTCCTTGTACGTAAATCTGACAGATATGTTTATTGCAACCCTGGTGTATTCAATTAAAAAATAAAATAAAATATTCAGCAGTTTCTGACTAATAATACGATTTTGAAAATGATTTCACAAAATATCATATAAAGGCTACACAAGGTTTTTAGGTCTCAAAAGACAGACAATAGCGGTCTAAAATATGTAGCACAAGAACTGTATTTCTTATAAGGGTTATGGTGCACACACAAGCCCTCTATAAAAATGAAGTGTGGTGGCCCATATCAAGGTCTATGTGAACAAAGGTCAGGCGTATGAGGGTCACGGCCTCAGTGGAGCAACCAACCATGGCGACAACCTTCCTTTCTCCAGCACCTGGTGCTACCTTAAAGCAGTTTTAACCTGTCCAGGTTCCATTAGTGAGTTGATATTTCTCCTGCTATACTGTCTTAATGGCATCAGATTAATGGAATCAGGCTTTAGGGAAAGATGGCTCTCTTTCAGTTTCAGCTAAAAACACAGATGTAAAAAAATTAAAGAAGCCTCAGGGTGAAGCATCAAAGCCTCGAGAAATCTAATGAAATTAAAAATGTAAGACGAAATATTTATTATTTATTTTTAAAAAAAAAAAAAAGTGATAAAAGAAAACCACCTGAACTGATCTGTTGTGTGGTTCGACCAGTGGAAAGCAACAAGTAAATCAAAGACTTTGTGGTTGTGCTTATGCATCTAATACATAACAGCTATTTCACTTTAAAAGTTGATTTATTTAAGAACTCACTGTATGTTCACCCACGTTTTCCTAAGCATACAATGATGCTGAATATTCCTATCTACTATAACCAAATGCATACTGTACACAAGACTCTTTGAATGGGTCATTACATTAAATTAGCCTTCCTAATATGTATCCAAGAGCCCCACGGTAAACGTGCTGTATACTCTGGGGCTGCTGACACAGACAGGGAGCTCTAATGGCCTGCTGTATTAGTGGGTTAATTGCCATGTCCTGGTCTCCATTGGATTATGAGTTGGGGCGTTTTAGCCTAATTGTGAGCCATCCGCAGCCCACCACCAGTGCATTGTGGGACTATTAAATGTTGGAGATGGTCTTCAGGATGCACCTGATGTACAGCTGACTCCTCATAGAAAACTGGCTTGGTAGTAGACTGCCACCTGCTGACACCATACTATAACTGACACGTCTTTGACGATAATAGAGCCGACACAAAGGACAGTCATTCTGGTGACTGAAACACTGATGTTAAATGAATTTGTACTATACTACACGGTGTGTTGTCTTTTACCATCACCTTTAATTTTGGTTCACCTGTTGCTGCAATGTTCAGTGTCTTCATCTGCACTCTTCTGTACTTTGTCTTGTCTTATCTGTACTCAGGCTAGTGAAACTACTGTACGCACTCAACTTGGTTGCTTTGGTGGGATACAAGATGCATGAAATATCTAAAATGTAACTTTAACTAAAAGATTTAAACATACGCTACACAGCACAGTAAATGTGATTTTGTATATATGTCTGTTGTTTATTTATGCAAACAGAAATGCAATTTCCCACAATGAAAAACTGGTCCTGGTCGCACACAATAGAAAATAGAGTGATGAGATATCTCGATTTTGATGAAATGTAAAAAGTTCAAATTGTTTTAAATTGCATGCAATTAGATTACATGCAGCCTTTCAGTTCATTTAACAGGTTTATAATTTTAACAGTTTTTGAATCTCAGAAAGCGGGGTATAAACCACAACAATTACAAGCCAACATTGACTCGCAATAATAAATAAAAAACAACAATGAAAAGCATTAAGTCTTCTTCAATGACATTCCTATATAAATTTTACTTTTCTTTTATTCGTGCTTTCGTGTATTTTCTGACATTATAGTATTATAATATACTTTTTTCTAATGCTCCTTCCGTTAACATGGGAAATGAAGAGGGCAAGCTGACACAAAAGTAGATCCTCAGTTGCTGTCCTCTTGCTAGACTGCACAGGAAATTTGCATTTTAATAGCTGAAGCTCCTTGGTCCCCCCTGCATCAGAGTGAAAGCTCAGCTGAAATTGTGGGTGACTGCCCCGAAACAACTGATTGAAACACACTGGCTCCCACATAAACACAAGCAGAAAAAAAGAAAAACCTTGACATGGTCATAAAACCTTCTGGCTGGATGCACTTCATATGCAGTATAATGAATCATTTTATTAGATATAATTTACCATTTGCCACATAATGATACCCTAATTAAACCACGGAGCCAGAGTCTTTGGTAAAGAATAATTTGACAGGACAATTAGTCTCCTCCAGGTTAACATAGTCACTCTGACTTGTACCTACTGCCACCATTTACGTAAACAGTAATAGAACAGAATGTGGATTATAGTTCGTGAATACTTGACATGGACACTACAAATTACAAATGATATAGGACAAAATAAACACAGTGAATCAATTGATGTGTTAATTTAGTCTATTTTCATTTACCAGACACTTTAGCTGTTTAATTATAATATCAAAAAAAATCTTAGTCCCTTTAACCAAGAAACGTCTTGCACATCAAACCACGTGAGACATGAATCTTCTGCTTTTACTTTGCCACATCTTTCACAAAGCTCCTGAACATAGTAAAAGCAACTGGTCCCAGTCAATTGTGTGAATCCCAATGGATCCCCAAAAGGGATGGTTGAAGTCTTTATTTGTTTAGAGGCCAAGAGATTTTCCATACAGTTTATGTATTTTTATAATGCAAAGTGATGTCTGATAATTTAGTTTGATGTCTGCAGCCAAGGCAGTGTAAAGAAATGCTCGAGACCTGTGTGGAAAACTCTTCTCAGAGAGTTAAACTTTGCAGAACTATTTTTTCTTAGCATGTTTAAGGCAGGTTCCTACTACCTGCTAGTGGGACTCTAAATAAACTATAAGCTCAACATGGTGTGCTGTATATCCTATATAGTTTGAGGCCGACTCCTTTCCTATAGCGCCCTGTTCATTTACAACAAGTTCCCCACCAGTGTCAGGGAATCTGTCTACAGTACAGTCTAACATGCCCTCAGTATAGTCTAAATCAAGTCCCACCTGATCTGCCATTTTCTTTTCCTCCCTCCTCTCGGTGGGTAATGAAACTTTCAAATGTGCTATTTTTCTGTGTTGTGTGTGGAAGATTGAGAGCTGTAGAAATTAAGAAAAAGGAGCAGGGATTAGTTGGATACATTATATTATATGAACTGAGTGAGAAGTATGTGCACTGCTTACATAGAACTATGCACATACAGTATGTCCCGAAAGCTTAAGAATATGAATTTACCTCATGGAGCCCTTATATTGAATCGTAACTTGTTGTCATGCTGCCATCTAGAGGTAAACAGCTGGATGACAGATTTACATTTGGTGCCCCGTTCTGAATATTAATGTGTTTGCTACAAAGTGGTGAGGGATTTTAACAGTTTATCAGATTCTGATGAAATCCATATGGTCACAATGTTACTGACACTACTTCTATGCTTGATCAAGTCAAAAAGTATTCTCCTGAGTATTTTAAACCTGGGGTAGAAACCTACGGTGTGAGATTATAAAGGACTTCTAATATGCCTTTTTCACAGCAAACATTTCGATTGTTATAGAAGCTAGCATGCTCTATTAAAGTGTCCCAGCCGTGACAGACTGACAGTGAGCCCGCATGCACAATAATAGAAACCTGAAACCGAGGCAGCTAATTTTACACCTGTGATTTTGCCACTGTGTCAGATGTTTGCATGTCAAAATGTCTTCGCTGAAAGGGGCCTATTTAAAGTATGGAAAATCCACTAGATCTGAACTGGATGTGAGTATTACGCTGATTATTAATCACACACAACAATACTTTATTTTCAACTATTTATTTTATTATTAATCAGAGCATTATAGATATTTGAAGGTGATTTGGTTTCCTGGGCGTGGTTGCACCAGCTGTGATGCTGCAAGAAAAAATTGTTAGAGCGTGAAGGATATGCACAAAGGATATGAGGTCTATCTACAAATTTAACACAAGCAGATGCACCACAACAGTAAAAACCCATCTGTTCTGTAAGGATTTACTTTGCAAACGGCAGGATTTTATTTGCTGATTTGCAACACAGGAATCCATCTGATGTTTGACTCAACAGTCTACATCAGTAAGTTTGTTAAATCATGTAGTTATTTTTTGTTCTCACTGGATTTCACTGGGTTTTATCTCAGGGTCTGCTAATGTTGAGGTGCAACCACATTTTGGAACATACACAAATGAACTAGTTGCTACGTATTCTTTGAGGCAGACTTGACAGTTTGACATAAGAACAAAGTTATGCACGGCATCATACAGTTTGGTAACTGTATGATGGAAAAGACTGAGCACAGCTTGAGTGCGAGGAATGTCAGGCCTACAAATACAAAATAATAGCTGAATCAAAGATTTACAAACATTTTCACATGTGATTTCTCAGGTTATAGTCAGTAGTGAGGCACTCATATTGGACAGGCAGTTTATTTACAAATAGCAGACCCATACACACAAAAAAGAAAGTAATAATGGCAAATTTTCCAAAGAATGTAGGGTAATGGGGAATTTTTATCCAACAGATCTCAACAATATAAGCACAATTTCCCTCCATCTCTAATTGCTACTGGCATAGGGCATCAAAAAGGACTCAAAAACATACAATCACCAACGGTCATCAGCAATTTACTTTATAAAAATATCACCATGGTGACCCACAGATTCACAGAATTGACCGCGGAAAGAAGGACATATTTACAGTAACCCTCATAAAGGGAAAAGTGAAAAGAAAACCATTTGGGAACAAAAAAAAAAAAGGTGGAGGAAAAGATGAGCAGTGCAGAGAGGGTCCCAAAAGGCAAAGCTTGAGCAATTCTTGCTTTAAGGTCTCTAAATGGACACCTCTTAAATCTTTTTTCATTTGTCCTGTAAAGACCAGACAAACAAATCAGTTAAAAAGAGGATGGTACAATTTGTGAAGTGTAAAGAAACATTTTAAATGCAGAACTTATAAACTCCTCATTTACACTACAACAAAAATAACTGTGCAAAATTACAGGAAATACAGTGCATCCTTTTCATTTTGATTGTGTCTTCTTGATTTGAGATGCATGCAAAATGACCTTTGTGACTTTAAATGAAAAAAAAAAAAAACTTTATAGTACAGGTATATCCACAGTTACTACTCGACTTATTATAAAATACTTATTAAACCTGAAATGAGAAAATATACACTGCAATAGCAACAATTCAATATGAACATGACCAAAACAGAAACAATTACATTATGAGAAGACAGATTGTTGGATATGTTGGTACTTTACTTTAGGGTGGACAGTTATAAATTATTATTTATTACTCATTACTATTTATTATCAATAGTGTCATCAAGTAATTGACAAACCTCCCGTTGCTCCTGTATCAGTAATACCTTTGCCTTTTGTGTGGTAATTTGTAAATGCTGTATGTACATTAACTTTGTTTCAAACTTTGTTTCAAAATAGTCTTTAACAATTGTTTATCCCAATTATTCCCCATCTTTTCTACATTTATTCATCTGTAGGCAACTTCAGCTACTTTATCAAACTAGATAATCAGTTATATACCCTAAAGTAAGGTTCTGCAAAAGCTATTAACAAAATTTGACCTGTATGCATGTGACATTGATGTTACAAACACGCATACAGTTTTTCTTGTATGATAAAGCAACACCATTATCAGCTTTACTGAAATTTTAGGATGACAGCGATGCAGCGAGGGAGAGTAGTGGCTTCAAACAAGCTTCTTTTCTTTTGTCCATTATTGTAGGTGTAAACAAAAACGATTTGTATTTCTCCATAGGCAATTTCTAATTGTAAATAGAGAAATGTAGTTTTAGACATAAAGTCTCAAGAAGGTAAGAGCAGAATGACTGGATCTGTCGCAGATAAATATGCCTACAAAGTGCCAATTGAAGTTTTACACTGAAACTAGATCAGAATGTGCGGCAGGTTGGGAGAGGTAGTCAAAAATGTGTGGCTGAAGGGTCAGTGGACAGAGAGTGAGATGTGCTCTCAGCGTCAGAAGGAGATCTCACCTCATAGTTGTTCTGTAGTACAGCCAAAATGGACAGACTGACTCGGTTTAGTATCTAGAATGAGTCTGCCAGTGCTGAAGGAGCAGGGGAAAAAAAAGATGAAAGGTCCTGCCGGTCACGATTGAGACCAGCACATGAAAAGAATAACGAACAATAAAAGACTCATATACATATAGTCACTACTCACACAGCAGCCTATAGCTATATCGTAGTTGGGTTAACTGTATATATACTATACAGTGTTGTGAATTTTCAGTCAGTTGGAAACATAAGCACTGGAAGATACAGTGAAAGCTTAAAATGACTGAATATCTTTTCAAAGTAAAATAGCGATTTCTGTGATTGGCCCATTGTCTTTGACAAAGTGAAGCCTGCCATCACACCTTTGCTAGATGTGTGGAATCTATTCATTTCAAATGAATAACATCTATGAAAGATTGATACTGTTCTTTTTAAATAAAACCACAGTTCCATTTGTCCAGAGCAGTTTAGACCAAAAAATGTGCATTTACCCACCTGGTGTGAATGCAGCATGCAACATGATACATGCATATGACATGGGTAAGAGATAACATACCACAATGTGAACAACACACTGTAAGGCCAACGTGCTAGTGTCACTCCTCCAAGTGGATGAAGTGTGGAAATCCAGGAAGCAAATAAGCTCTGAACTCAGAGTGGTTTGAGGGGAACGTGTTCTCTCTTTATATTTTTATGAGCAACATCATCGGCTAATACCATTAGCCCTTACTGATGACTGACATAGTGAGGAAGCATGAGGTGGAAGGTGCCCTCTGCTGGCAAAAGATGAGATGAGGACAGGGTGACAGCCATATGGGAAAGGATCAGGACAGCACACTGGTGTTCTGTGAATCCACGTCTTGCATGCTCATGACATCTGTACTTACTCCACTCTCATATATAGGGTTGTCGAAATCTGACTCTTCTGTCATATTGTCATATGGTGGCGAGGATGTTGGCATTCTGATAGCCTTCCCCTGCAGTCTGAGTAAAGAGTAGAGAAACAGGGAACATCCTGTTAAGGCTCCTTTGGTTGCAAATGAAATAAATGAAGTTTAAAGTTATTACTTACTTTGCAAAGTAGACATATATCCCGAGGACAACCACCAAGATGATTGCAGTTGGAATAAAAACTGCAAGGGCAATATTGGTTCCCTCCATGTCATAATTGCTATTAACAGCTAGAGGGAAAAAACACAAAACCAGGTGTTAATTCTGTGAAATATGCATTCAAAAAAAATAATTAGATTGATATGAAGTGTTTCAAAACATGGCTCACCATCTAACCTGCGTTCGTTCACATGCTGGGTTGACGATGCTACAAAGACACAGTTGCAGTTTAGTCAGTATTTGGACCAGAGTTGTATAAACACAAAGCACAGTGCTTAGATTACACTTAGATATAAAGTGCAAAGTCTTCGCATTCACAAAGAACAACAAAATCAACATCGCACATCGTATAGTCTATGTCATACCGTATTTCCAAATGGTGTGACAATTGTAAAAGCGGAAACGTTTGCTACAGTGTGTGGATGTGGTTCACCTCTGCAGGCTGGGGGAGTGCTATTCCACTGTGACGGGTGTCCAGGGACACAGTAGATGGTGGCCTCACCCTGCAGCTCGTAGCCTGAGTGGCAGGAGAAGGTCAGTGTCTCTCCTGCCTGGTAGAAGGCCTTCTCAGAGCTCTGCACGCTGGTGGAGGCAGCGCCGGGGTTCCTGCATGGCTCGTACTTTTCAGCTAAGAAGAAGGACAGTGCCTTGCGTCACAAAAACATTCTTATGCATCTTTTTCAAGAGTAGAAACACTGACACTCATGTGAAAACATATAAAGGCAACACATTAACTGAGGCATGAAAGGCAAGATTTTGTTTTGCAAAGCATGCAAGTAAAGAGTAGGGCTAAATTAACTTCAGGCTTGAATGTTGAAAACACAGGGGCATGATGTGGCTGAAATTATAACAAAACCAGTTGAACGTCCTCACCAAAAAATGCATTAAATTATAGCTATGTCATAACTGATCTATCACAAAAACAATGATCCAGGAGATATTGTGTCAAAAACTTGGATCTGACTAAACCTTTCATAAAGTCAGTGGAAAACTGAAGTGGAAATCAAATTTAAAATAACAAAAATACAGACATGCTTCATGGGCTTGTTTCTGCATGTTCTGAAATGAACAAAACACTAGTCATATTTTTTGAGATAATCAGAGGTGTAACTAACAAGCTACCCATTCATTCAATTCGAGGGCATGACTCTGTGCTTTCGCTTTAAATAGTGAACCATAAATAATTCAGTATATCTGCATTGGCAGGGGTGAAAGTAACGAATTATATTTACTCTCGTACTGCAACAAAGTCTTTTTTTATTTGTGTACTTGCACTTTTGGGAGTTTTTTTAAGGAAGCTGCTGGTGAGTCTGCAGCATCGCGGTCTGTGGCCGCTGGAGGGCAGCGCTCCGTGTTCAGAGAGGAGCCGCCCTCAGCTCACGGTCTACACACCCGGTCGAGGGGCTGAGTGGTGGTTTACATCCACCGACCCAGGGTCAGGGGGTGCGAGGGCTGCGTCCGCACCTGCGCCGGGTCTGACTGTGCCAGAAAACGAAGGATGGTGTCGTGGTTCAGGTTGGCATTAGCATTAGCATAGCTAAAGTCCGCGTCTGCCTCAATTAATCACCGATTTAAGGAACCACCCGGCAACCACCACAAATGTCCCAAATCAAACACCCCTGCCATGTTGCGCGACCAACAGGTGCATGCTGGGTCTGGCTAAAGGCTAAAGGCTAAAGGCTAAAGGCTAAATTACTGACGGTGGATCCCTCAGCTGTGACTTCCTGCTTCACTCCTACCGCCAGTGAAGTCTTGCCACCACCTTTCCGCTATTTCTGGTCGTCCCTGGTGACACTGTAGAGCTCATTCAGCTCAGTGTTAAAAAAAAAAACAACGAAGTGAGTCCAGAGAGGCTGAGTGGACTGCTTATATTTTTTGCATTGAGACTGAGGTTGAACTGGCCCAGAAGCAGGGTTTAGAGCGGGCCGTGGAGGACGAGACCCGCAGAGTAGCGGTCGGACAGGCGCGTGCAGCGCATGATTAAACTCAGCGTGGAGAGGAGAGAGCCTCGACGGCGACTGCGCTGCCTAGCAACGCGACGCTTCGCTTGTCAGCTCGCCCGCAGCGATGCTGAAAGCTGTTTTGATTTAGCTTAATAGTGCTAAATGAAAGTCCACGGGCACCCGCCGTGGTATTGAGGTTGTCCTATTATTTTGTCCAGCCCATTTATATCAGTGAAGGCAGGCTCAATAACAGAAACATCTCTGTGTATGTAACATCTCTATATGTATAATGCATTACAGTTCAACAGCACCACAAACGATCCACATCCTCCAGAATTATCACACAGTCGAATCAACACCTCTGTAAAACAGTTTTGTTAAAAACTGAACATTATAACCTTCATGACAGGAGGATGTATTGCAGGACTGTTTTGTTAGACTGCATTAGTTTTAGCCAGACGTACCTAATAAACTGCCAACTGAGTGTATATTGGTAATTATCACTTGTGTGCACAGGCTGCAAATTGCCTTACTGGAATTTATTGGTTGCTTCCTGGACTGGTTCTCACCTAGGAACTGTGAATATGCATTGAAATAGCAATGCATATACGCCTGGCAGCATAAAGATGTTATTTCATTTAATAGTTTTATCATAAATCATTATTATCACCAAATAACATTTTTTATCCCTCCCTCCACTTCCCTAACCTTTGCTCGTGGTAAATTATAACTGACTTACTTTGTACTTTTAACTAATGTACATTTTTGCACAAGTAATTTTACTACTACTTGAGTAAAATTTCTGTTAAGTAACAGTACTTTGACTTGAGTGCAGTTTTCTAGTTCCACCCCTGTGCATAAGTCATAGTTTGGCACCAAAGAAACAAGTTTAGCACAACAATAACACATTCAATATATATTCAGCACTCACACAGCGTGCCTGTGTGCAAGAGTATGTGCGCGTGAGTGTGACTTGTGGGACTTACGGACACACTTGGGCAGCCTCTCGCTCCACTTGGGCGTGGCTGAATCTCGGTTGTAGCAGGTGAGGAGGCTGCTGCCAGACAGGATGTAGCCTTTATTGCAGATAAACTGCACTGTCGATCCAACCGTGAAGCGGCTGCCTGTGATCACCTTACGACTATGCTCCACATTTCCAGGGTCCTGACACGTCATAACTGGTGAATCACAAAAACAAATGAAGATGATTATTTGTTATCATTGCCATTGGTGATGGTAGTAGTAGAGTAATAAAAAATCTAATTAACAAAGGAAAGTAATTATTGACATAATAGTATGGGTAATATTATTATATGGAAAATGCAGCTAATGTAGCCCCCAGCCAATAACTTCAAACAGGGATAAGAAGCAGGCTACAGAGGTCTGGTAAGCTCACATCTTTCTAACTCCACACACCATTTCTTTTTTTTTTAATTTTCAAACTTGTAGTCTTCAGCCCCAACCAACACTGCCTCACTACATCACTTGAGACAAATGATCAGATTTTACTCAGCTCCCCCTGGAGCTACAAAGTTATTCAACTTTTCACAGATGCAGTAGTCCTCCCCAAGACCTGTAAACAGACTTTGATGTGTACAATGTCACCAAAGGTTCACAAATGTTGTACATCTGCTCAGTTGCAACCACTGCAACTAAGCAGGGTCATAGGCCAAGGGCCAGTTAGTAGTATTGGACAGTTTAAAAGAGATCTGCTTTAGCAAAAAGAAAGTCACAATTTGACAGACACTAGAGTTTATAGGGGCTTGTAAATGGCTTCCAATTGGCCACAACATTAAAACCAGTAACTGGTTTTAATTTTGTGGCTCATCGGTGTGTACCGTATACAGTTTGTTTTCTATGCAAGTAACTGATTAGGCATTTCATTTCTTTCATTACCTCAGCCAAGGAGGTTAAGTTTTCACCTGTGTCTGTTTTATTGTTTATTTGTCAGCAGGATTACACAAAAATACAGTCATCTTTATGGTGTTGAGATCTATGAGTTTGTACAATTTGGTGCAGATCCAGATAATAATCCAGACCTGGTAGAAGAAAATGCTGAATCCGCATTACACACAGAGTTGAACTTAATATGTTTTCATTAAAAAAAAATCATTTCTTATCAGACTACTTCCTTTTTCCTTTTCCTTTTCTATTATCTAGTGATTTCACCACTAGATAATTCCATCATCCACTAGATGTTTCCATCATCTAGTGGATGAAATCATCTTATCCTCCACTAGATGATTTTGCTAAGACTTTGCACTGTGGACTACTGTGATGATAACTAACCCGGCTAAACAGCTATTCTGAAAAACTAGTGACCAACCATCTCCAGAAGTCTGCACATCATATGCAGATTTAAATCATTAACAGAATGAGAACATTATTAAATAATCTAGTCTGCTCGATACGATAACTAAGACAAAGGATTCAGCGAATATAGAGTATGACTGGCGAGGTCTTACTCTCATTCACTCTCCCTGTGTTGCTTTATGTGCGTCCTCTCACCTTCCTCACATCTCGGCACGTCACCGCTCCAAGTAAGATCCCACTGGCACATGAGGATCTCAGAGCCTACCAGCTCATATCCAGGGTAGCACTGGTAAGTGATGACAGTACCGTGGATTAGATCAGGGTGGGATGTGCTTTTCCAGCCATTGGTTATCTCCGGCAGCTCAGAGCAGGTGTCGTTCCTTGGCACCTCTGTTGGTGTTTAACACGGAGCGGTTTGTGTTGGTAGGAGAGAGGAGAGATAGAATTGGTAAAATTAAGAATTTCAAAGTGGTGAACACAATGAGAAAAAAATGGTACTGAGAGTACAGAAATAATGTAAGGTTAAATTTCTTGTATAATAAATATTAAATTTTCATTCTTTATAAAGGATCTAGATTGTAAAGGGACACATGATTAGGTTCCTCAAAGAAGTCCTAGCATTAATATGCAACAACTTCCTCAGTGGTTTGGGAGGAAAATGTAAATACAAGCTTGTGATGTTTGCTGGGAGGAACACAGCATGTGGTTTGGCACCAATCAATCTGTGCCTCCCTAAATGCAGTATACACAGCCAAGAACACAAAGCACTGGGCAAAACCAGCTGATGTTGAAGTGTACCCTATTATTGTGTGTCCGTGTTTAATGTTATCTAATCCTGTGCACCTGGGATAAGACAGAAAACAGATAGACAGAGGCACAGCAAGGGAAAGAGGCAAAGAAAGGAAAAAATAGACATTGTTATTTGTTTATTTCTTTTTGGATAGTGGTTAACCTGCTGAGTTCTAGGTATGTGCAACATTATATTTTCCTTGCTTATATTTTGGCCACAGTATCTGTGTTGCAAAGGGAAATTGACTCATAAAGAGTATCATACATATAATTCTAAGAAAACTTGAAATTGAAGTCATTTTAATGTAATCATAGTTAAACCAAAAAAGAAAAAAAGAATCACATTCTTACCAAAGAAGTGCACCACAAAGCCGTTGTTGTAGCCATAGATGTTGGTGGCAGGATCTGACTGAAACTGAATAGTGACATCAGCCATGGACGTATAGAGCTTGAAGTGTGGCCGCGTGCCGCTGTACTGACCCAGGATGTTGGCTGTGAGGTCATCACCATCATAGAAGGTCAGCAGGTCATTCTTACCCACGTGGAGTCTAGGATGAACATAAAAAAAGTGGTGACATTTCTTCCCCAATGATAGGAAGGTTTTCATATAGAGTACAGCTATACCGGACGTCCCATGCCTGTGGTTATGTGGTATGTTTGCTGTGTGTTTTGCTCAGAGCCATAACAGTTAAGTAACTGATACACTCTGGCTGAGGAAAGCAAAAGCTAATGACATAAGGCAGTGTCAGCAGTACTTGGAAAATATTAATTCTGTTTATATTGGATGGATCTGATGTGAAGTAAACACTAAATAATTTATAATGTGTGATTCTGCCCCCTGCACTGCTCTCATGAATATGTACCAAAGTGCATATGCAGGAATACATGACCATAATATAATAATATCCTTTAGGTCACTAGACCTATACAAAAAAGCTCATAGTAAACTGCAATATTTACATAAAATTTAATGTAAGGCAGCCAAGACAGTCTGACAGAATTTTTGCTGAATATTATTAGTTTAAGAATGCATTAATCTTTTCCATTTGATAATTCATATGTACTTGGCCTCTTTATAGAGCATCAGTAAAGCTTGACAGTTATTGGCACACATGCAATGGTGAAAAAAATAAAAAGCCGCAGAAGTTGTATTTCCCTGCTGATATAATAAGCAGGGGAAACTGGGTACTCTTTACGTGCCTTAAGGCGGCTGTCCAAATTGTTAATATTCACAAGCTGTGCTGAATAGAATTAATAATAATTAGCACAGTGCCATTCTTCACACACGTCAAGTTGCAATGCTCAGTGGGTATCATTCACCTGTCCCCTGCATAGGCTCTCCACCACTATTATCATATGCCTGATGAAGCAACCAATTAAATGCATAAAAACTATTTGAGAAACCAGAGTTAACTCAGAATGGTAACAATTAAAAGTCCCTGCCCTTCCCTAAACTGCAAGATGTGATACCTGAAAAACAAACAAACAAAAAAAAACCACATTTCTGTTCTGTTCAGTTGTGATCACAGCTCGTTCTCAAATCCTCTGTCACTGTCTTTTCCCCTGCATTCATCTGTCTTTGTCGCTGATTTACTTTAAATCTGCAAAAATATCCACGTGGTCACATTATCGAGTACTGAGTTGTGACATTTTTTAAGACAAATGTTTGTAGATTTGCAAAATTAGTTAAGTCATATTCAAGAAGTCAAAATATTAACCAAAAATGAATGTGGGAACGGAGACAATTTACTATTCTCACATTAAAGAACTGCATGGAAATGCACTCCTAGCACATGTAGACATCAGAGGGAGGGAAGAGACATCTGCACACTAATAAGGCTGATGTGTTTTTTGTATTTCCAGTTCTGTTAATCAAAATCTTAACACATTGTCTTATTCAGGAATTTAAAAAAAAAAAAAAAATCACACAGCACCTGAGAGACCTTCATATATTATATAGAGTGGCAGACAGGAGATTCAAGTCAATGAGGTCACAGGGCAATCAACATAAATTTAGAAACAGATTTCATAGAGATGTCAAACTTTGTCAAGAAAGTCTTCAAACATCCTTATTTTCTCACTCTAGGGTCCAACAAATTCAAAATAGAAAATCATAGAGTAAAACCACTAAGTACAAATATGCAAGTTAAATAAACAAAGAACAAAGGTTTGCAATAAATACCCTTTACACTGGTGTAAAGATATATAAATATGAATGCACATTTCTCAACAAAAAAATAAATAAAGTAACAACAGTTGGGTGCATATATATAAATAAAAATGCTAAGTCTACAACATAGTCCAATCTTGCATCCCCATTAAAATAGTTCCAAGTAGCAAAAATAAATCTAATTTGCATAATGTTTTAAAGATGAGGGGGAAAAAAAGTCAAGATTGTTTGTCACTATGGCCCTCTGAGTAGAAAGGTGGTCCCACAAAGAAACAAGGACATTGTCTTCTCATGTCAGATTCTACTCTCTGGACATTTTACTTTGTGATTTTTCTATTTTGCCCTGTGAACTCACTGATTGGACACACCTGTCTGACACACTACATAAATCAGTGAGATTTTATTTTTTATTTTTTTTACTTCAAGAGTGCTGAAACATTTATGCACAGACTTAAAGATGAAAAGCTTGCGGTGAAGTTTTTTTTCTGGTATTCTCAGTTTGACCATCAGAGCCCATGAGGCTAGAGTGCTGAAGATGCGGCGTGTAGCTTAGTTGAAACAAACACAGTCGTAGGAGTCTGTGATGGAGCCGCTTTATCTGTGACTGACAGAGTTTTATGATGATGAAAGGGAACAAATGACCCAAGTCTGTTTACCTCTTCTCAAATCTCTTATTCACAACCTCCCCCACAGAATTTCCATATTACTTCCGAGTAGAAACAAGCTGCAGTTAAAATCAAAGAGATGCACCCACTTCAGCTTTAATTGCACAGACTAGGAACAAAGCCTACTGGTTTATGTTGACTATCAGCATTAACATAAAATTTATATAAATACACCCACAAGGTGTATATTCAAGGACAACTAGTTGAGGCCAGCAAGTTCCTGAGGTTGTTTAAGACAAAAACATCTGAATTACATGGTTCTGTCTGCTTGTGCAATGTGCTGCTGGTAGAATTTTGGACAGAACTCATTTCCAGGTTTTCCTGACAGACGATGCCAGTTTCCATTTCCACACAGCCACAAGAACACACCATGCATATTTAGACCCAGTGCCTCTTAGCAAAACATTTGTGTATCAAAAAGGGTGAAAATCAACAGAATGCACAAAGTTCTCACACCAAAGGCCCCTACGTTCTTTGGTATACATTTTTGTAACAACTTCTTTGATGCATGCTCCATGAATAAGATGGACCCTGCCCACACATAGTGACTGCATGGAATGACAGACAATGGGAATTTTTATTAGTGGGAGTAGTAGTAGCTGGACTGCAGATTCACAACCCTCTACAGAATTGGACAGAGTCCCATCTAATTCAGTCTTGTCACAATAAAACAGGGGTGCCCATCAGTGAAGTCCACAGAGCAACACCATAGTCTTTTTCTATTGTCAACAAGGCTATCCACCTTATCACTGCACCGTATTTCACCTTATCTCCTGCCAGTCTCTCTGCATTCAGACCACCCTAGAAGGAGGGGCATGTTATACTGTCCGTTGGCAATCTTACCGTGTGATTACATCCTGTGTCTGCATTTCATCGTTCTCCCTTTGCTCCATACACTACAGGTTTTGTACCTGCTCATTTCCTTTCATCTCTTCCGCAGAAAATATCTTTTTTCCCTTTTCGCATGGGTCTAGTGCTTGATTTCACTACTTTTACTGTAACCCATTCCACTCTACTTCACATTGCTATATCGTATCAACACCACAAGTCATATTCTTCAGATCATTTCACTAATCTGGGATGGTGAGCTCAATAGCATTGCTGTTGATCCTCATCCTCTCCTGATAACTGTATACCTAAAACATGTTTTTGCACTTACGAATGAAATTTGCTTTCAGTTCTTATCTTTTCAGAAGTCAAAGCAGCACAAGACTTAACCTGTGCTTCTCAGTGTCTCATTTTCACCACGGAGGGGTATTCTCTCAAACTCCTGCAACATCAGCACTAAACTCTGCCTTTCCCTCCGATATCCACCTTAACATTACAAGACAGATGCTCTTTCCTTGGAAAAAACTTAAATCTACGATAGCTTTTTTTTTTTAAAAGAACACCAAAATCACCATTCAAGAACTTTGGTCAGATTTTAGACAAGTTGCAAGGGCAACACTGCAGCAAACACTCGATTTATAGTCAACCACAACAGCGAATCACATTCTTTCCCCCTTGGCACATAGTAACGTCTCCTCTTGTCTAGGTTCCTAAATGGTCCCCCCAGTCACTCTAACGCATCAAGAATGCTGCAGTCAACTTTGGTTTTAAATTTTGCCACTGACCCAATCCATTTGCTCCACTGTCTGAAGTGTATTCAAAACCCTGTTGACAACACAGAAGACTGCCAAAGGAACAGTGCCTTTAGTCCAGACTCACACAGCAGTCTGTGGTGAGTCACTACAAGCTGCTCAGCTGCCTTCTAAGTAGCAACCTGGCAATCACTTCACCCAAATGTCATCCCACCTGGCTCCTTTCTAAATGGCTTCCCCTCCAGTAAGGAAAGCAGTCACTCTCTGTCCTGTGTTGCACACTGAAGGTTAATATTCTAAAGAAATATTCATGCCCTGTCTGCTAATGTTAGAGTAAATATGTCCTTCACCTACATAGTTGGGTGTTTTGCCAAATTCCAGGTTTCTGTTTGAAAAAAGTACTTTTTAAGACTTTCTAAAAACTTCTCTGGCTACCTATGGCACCAGCTCAATGTTTGGTACAAGCCTCTAGAGATTTTGTCACCTTCACTGACCTGTCAATTCAAGCTCAAAGAACCCAACAAATCTCCCATAACTCTAACAGAACGGAAATTGCTTTCAGTGTCAAGATTTCACCCTCCTTTGTCTTCTCATACACATCTTTAGCTTCTTAATTATTGTGCTCGGTGAAAAAAAAGTTCTGTTCAAGTTAAAATAACCATTTAGTTTAGCACAAGTAGACTTGCTGCTGTAATGCTCAGAGCCTCCACAAGAGGACTCTATAAACCCAATATGTCCTATCTAAAATGTCTCAGATCCCCCCAGTAGAATAACACCTAGCATCTATGAAACAGACCTCCTCACTGTCTGGCATTGTGAAACATTTGTGGATACTCTGAATGCTTGAATCCACATGTGAACCATTTACCTTGCTGTGTTCCACAGGTGGGGATATCAGCTGTAACTCTTGTCTGCGACTCTTGCTCGAGCCATGCTCCATGCTAATTAGCAAAGAGCCATCCCTCCTGTTTGGCCTAAATTAATTAATCAGTCCTCATTATGCACACCGTTCCTCTGTAATTGCCAGCACAGACACAGTGATGAATGATAATATAGAAAAACATTCTCATTAATGTGGAAAAGTGTGTGCCCACCCTTATAATGAGACAGCTCTCATCCCCAAGAGCCTTCTTCCACTTAAACACGCATCATGCATACACACAAATACACAAATACACACAACACCCTTTCACAGAAATTACATGCTGACCGAGTCTTTAGCAGTGCTATTCTCAAGCTGAGCGGACCAGACATGAGGGTAATTTTAGGGTGTGCGGCAGGCTGTGGGTTTCTACTGCCATGAAGGCCATGCGTGACCAACCTTGAGATAAACTAGAACTGGCCACAGCACCATTAATTTACAGCGAGTGGCCTCATGTGGCTCCGATTGAAACAAACTTAAGGTGTAGTTTAAAAAGAAATCTCTGAATGAAAATCAGTTTACCTCAAATCAAACTTGTTTACTGCTGCATGAAAAAATCCCTTCTGACCATTTTTTTCTTTTTTTTTTTTCTTTTTTTTTTACCCTAGGTGCACTGGTTGACTTTCACCATCAGTCATTAATCACTGACTCATAAGCTCCGGCTAAAAAAGAGAGAGGCAAGCAGGACCGCACAAACCCCTGTGTGGTATTCAGACATTGTGTATTATTGGTATCCTCTGATGCTATTATTTCCTTTTGATCTGTGGATTATATTTGAGTGATGGCTCATATCTCAGTGCCTGAAAGCCTAGGATATAAACAGTTTGAGGCATTATGTGCATTGTGGCCATGTAGCGGCATACAAAACTGGGCCAGTACAGAAACATCCATACTTTCACCACTTGGGCAGTTTCTACCCAAAAGGTTTGCCCAGATAGAAGTAGAAATGAAATGCTCATTTTTCTTGTTTTAATACAAGTCAGCAATGGTTTTGTAGAACACCACAAAAAAAGTATATATATTTCCCGGATAAAAATTTTACAAAAGACTGCACTGCTTATCATAACATTTTGTCATTATATGCCCATGAGCTTTTTAGTTTTTTCATGTAACATTCTTTTTATGATTCATGTTTCCATATATTGAAATGTAAAAATTTGCAGATTTTTGAAGTGTAAGTGGACTTGTTTACTAGGTGGTAGAGGCTCAAAATTTAAAAAGAAAGAAAAAAAAAGATTTTTTTTGTTTTTTGTTTTAGAAAATGCCAAAAATAAAAATATATTTTCTGCGTCTACTATTATGGATGGCAATCTGTCTGCACAGCATCCAGAACTCATGTCAAATTAATCCTTGTAATCTCATCAAACTTCAGAAATATATATTCATCCTTACAGCAAGAATGAATGAATTATGAATATGGAAAACCAAACTCGAGGGAGCAAATGCCTGCATGCATACATGACCACCATGACCAATAGCTAACAATAGCCACTGTTTAGATTTGTCATTTGTCTATTTTTCTACAACCTAAGGCAGTATTCCTGCTGGTTTAATTTTAACCTCTCTGTGCCCTCTTGTGTGCAAGTGCTTCAGGCAATAACACATATCACTTGTGCTGTAGTTTTTGTGCTCTCTGAAATATTGTGGGAATCACTCACACAAGACAAACAGATAAATCCATATAAGTTGAGCAAACAAAGATGCAGATTCTCATGCAGATTTAAATAGTTTTGTTTTTGACGAAACCAATGACATCTTTTTGTTGACACTGTAGAGCAATCATTTGGATGAGAAAGCAGGGATGTGCTGCACGCATGTGTTGGGTGGAGGGGACTTTCATGTACAGTAAGAATGATGGTGAAATAAAGTGTGCCTATATTTGTGTGTGCATGCATCTGTTTGGTAGAGTGACCCTAAGGGGCAAAAGAAGACATTTCACAGAATGCAACGACAGTTCACAAAATGCGACATTTCACAGAATGCAATATTTCACAAAATACAATGACATTTCACAAAAAACAACATTTTAAAAAACAAAATGGAATTCCACGAAACACAACAACACGGAAAAAGCGGGACAATACTTCTTGTTTGTGATTGGACAGAACCCAAGTCCCTGGCAAGAGTCAATGTCATTTCCTGTTTTTGTTGTGTACTTCTCTCAGCAGTGTCCTTGCACAAATTCTAAACTGAGTTTGAAAGGATATAAGAGGAGACTGAAAGCATAAAAGAATATTTTAACAAAGGGCAGTCATATGATGTAATTTGACACACTGCAGAGAAGAGGGGCGAGCAGGAGATTGACTTGTCAGGGCATAGCGTTTTCAATAAAGCCAAACGCCTAAACGATTGGCCAATTAGCCCTCTAAGGGACTTCCATATACCTGACCATTCTAGTTAACTTTAAACTTTCCTTTTTTTTTCGAGTTAACTTTAACTTTGCCCAGAGCCTCATCAATTGACTGACAGCGAAACCACCAGTCACAGCAGGGTGGAGTTCAGAAGTGGTGTCCCACCCTTTCCGTAATCTGAAATGTCTTTGTGTTTTGTGAAACGTTGCGTGTTGACCATTGGGGTCACCGTAGGTTTGACATCTGTGTGCATGTGCATTGAGTGTGCATTGAATTACAGTTGGGAAGGCTGGATAAGTGGCTCAGAGTAGTTCACTGCCAGAGCATATTCATTTCAAAGCCAACTCTGAGACACACACCAGGGAAGTGGGAGCAGGGAGGCTTACTGGCTAATCTGGTCAGAGAGCGAGCTGAAAGCTACACAGAATTCTTAATGTAGTGAATGGGGGGGGGGGGGGATCTAATTAGTGACTGCAACCACAGAAACCCTTCCCCATGTGCATGTCATAGTGTGTCTGAGACTGAGAGAAAAGATGAGAAAGAAAGGTAGAGTGTGTATGTTTGTCTCAAGAGATGGAGTGTTTAACATCTCGAGGTCAATCTGACCTCTTCTCTGACCCCTCTGTGTGATTTCTAGTCTTACACCTGAGTGCAATTTCTTACACTTGGATGTCAAGCATGATCCTCTTGTCTTCTTCCACATGGATACCCCAGATGCAATCCTGCCCCTTGTCATAGGCCTCAGGCCAATTAGGAGACAGCACCACACCGGCAGAGTCTGTGATCTCCCCGCTGCACACAGCTGCAACACACAGGTTGATGATGAGAAATACATGTATGCACTGTAACAGATTTCAAGACACAGAAAATTTAGATCAATTTAACATGTAAATCAGGAGGCAAAGCAAATACCAAATCGTGCCATTTCTAATGTACTGGTAACTCGGTGAAAGAAACTACAAAATATATGTATACTGATACATGAACTACTATGTGACTTCATAGGACGGAACCACAGTCTTAATGCTGCAAAAAAAACACACACACAGCTGAAATGCAGTGTGCAAGCTCCTTGATATGAAAACAGCATACTACCCATGAATCGCTCGGTGACCATGACCCACAGGAGCAGAAATTAAATTTTCTCATATCTGGGCTTGGTAGAGAGCTTTTCACTTTCACTGTGCGCCAGAATGACTATGCTGGCAACAAAGACCGGGAGTAAGGTCAGCATGTCATGTGTGTGTGGGAAGAGTGAGAGTGGGCAAGAGGCAAAGGGAAGGGCTCAGGGGTATACCGCTGTTTAGCATGGTGTGCAGCCTTTGCAGTGCGGCAGTGCTCATCCAAGTTCAACTATTGTATGCCTTTAATCTTAAAGCGCTTCTAAAATTTGCCATGCAAATACATGTATCAAAGTAAATCAGTGTTACAGTTTTAAGAGGAAATTTATCATGGATCAGAGGAAGGCAGCTTACAAAGATATAGTTAACTGTCAGTCGTGTTTAATATTTGAATAAAAAGACTTCACTAACCTCTGCTCTGATCAAGCAGACAATGAAAGCCTTAGGTCCTTAGGCCAGTCATATCTGGATCTAAGTTCTTCTCTAGAGGAAGTACATTTTTTAATGGATTTTATGTCACACTATTACTCGAGCAGATGAAATCTGTTGACTCACCCCTACAGGCTGGCTCAGTCTCATTCCACTGTGGGTTTTGGGCGTCCACACATTCAATCACTACGGAGCCTTGTTCTAGCGTGTAGCCGGGATCACATGAAAATTCAACCACTGCACCCACACCGTAAGTGGAGTCACTGCTGCTGAAGTTGCCATATTTCGCAAAGGGTTCGTAGCACATACCTTTTGCAAAAGCTGTGGAAACAAGAATTGCATTAATGCATTGCATAAGTCACAAGTACAGTATACATACTATTGTATATCAGCAAACTCTGCATGATCAACTCGCCTTCATATCTGATGGCTGCACCAGTGGAAGTTACTGTTCCGTCTGTGGTGAACTCTATAAACAGGTAACGTCCAGTACTGAGCACACCCTCATTGGGCAAATACTCTACCTCATAGGAGTCATACACAGGGGGAGAGTCTATGTTGTTGCCATTCTTAATCAGCAGCCTAAAACACAAACACACACACATACACAAACATATATATATGTGTATATATATATATACACAGAAGGTTGACCGATTAAAAGAGACATAAGTGAGCCTTGAAAGGTAAAAGAAGCATAAAAGAGGTTACAAGCTATCTGTGGGCAGCTCACTGTTCCAGTGGTGGCTGTAATAACTTTGTGATAACATTCTTCACCACATGGTAATGAGGTGAATGGCCATGTGTGACAATAGCCATGTGGATCAGTGAAGAAAAATGTAATGCAATTGCAGTTTCCTACCTCTCAGTACCTTCTGTAGTCCCTTCAATTCATTCGCTTGATAGAACACTGTTAAAGGATTATAATGATAAAGGGTCCTTTCAAATCCATCTGTCACTCCCCAAAGATTTTGGTTATTTATAGCCTTTGAGAGTTTTAATGCTCTATCCACAGGCACACTGTTATTCGGAAAATTAGTTTAAAGCCCTAGTGCAATCTATTAGCTGAAGATGCACAAAAATGCACACACACTCTTACTGTGCACTCTTACTCTCGATGTGATTTTAGCATTATGTATAGACCACCTGTCATCGTCCTCTGCCAGAGCCACCTTCTCAAAGTGAATATGAAGCCGATGGCCTTCAGGGACCTCCAGGACCCAGTGGCATGTCAGATTGTTGCTGTAGTTGCCAGGGAAACCAGGAGAGACTATACGACCAAAGGTAGCATTTTTTATCATTCCCCCACAGGATGCTATATGGAAAGAAAGAGGGAGAGGAAGAAGACAAAAAGTAGAGTAAGACTAGATGAGAAAAGTAATAACACCAGCTATGGTAGGAGTTTTGGAGAGGAGTCCCTGTCCGAGCATAGATATCATCAATATCCAGTGGACTGTGACTGCTCACCTGGGTATAAGAGTGTGTGACTGTGTGCGATGGACTTGTAAAGAGAACAGCAAAACAGCAGCAGTAACACTATCAGTTTAGAGCAGCTGCGGGCAGGCACAGAGAAACGCTGGAATTGGCAGATGAGCCTTTACCAGCAGGAGAAGGATAGTCATGCGGCCCAGTTCTAATTAAGGCAGCAGGTCCAATGGTCTTTTTTTTTGCCCCATCTCCAAAGAATAGCTCCCTGTGCTGTTAATCACATGCAAACACACTCATTTGGCCTCAGAGCCTAAGTAATCAACTCAATAGGAGACAACCTAGTGAAAGCTTTCATTAATCAAAGTCACCTGTATTCTGGAGGAAAAGCTGAAGAGAAAAGGGCCTGCAATATATTTCCACTTTTTAAGATGCTACTGTTTTGCACATCATTTTAATTTTAAAAACTGTTTTTCAGATTTTTAGATTGGTCATTAACAATGTAACAGAGTTATCTGGAATACATTTGGACAAAATTTCATTGCAAAAAGGACTTAGAAGTCTGCCCGCCAGTCAGAGTTTTTTTAGTTGTTTTTTTTATATCATTTTTGTGGCATTTTTATGCTCTTATTTGATAGGAACAGTGACGAAAGACAGGGGATATGGAGGAGACTAGAGGAACAACATGCAGCAAATGGTCGAGAGTCAAAGCGGGGCCACGCTGCTCAGGGCACTTGCAACCATGACGTATGTGCCCTAACCACTTGCCTGTCGGGTCGCCCTCCCTAGTATGTGTCAACTACTAGAAGGTAATTGAAAGAAAAAAAAAACAATCTAAAACTGGTAGCCAGCATCCCAATTAACCTGAAGGTATAAGGAGACCTACAGTTATAGAGATTTATTTTGTATAGTTATATTTTGAGCTGCTGCGTTGTTGCAGGTCAGTAAGGGGGGTACCTGAATGCCCTGAACTGCCCCTAGTATTTATGAGCTAATATGTGTGTGGCAATGAACCGGTTTGTCTTACCTACACATTGAGGCTCCTTTCCACTCCAGTAAGGTGTAGTGGCATTGCGACATGTGAGCATTTTGGGGCCTTGCAACTTGTAGCCGGTGAAACAACGGAAATAGGCTTCTCCCCCAGCATGGAGGTGTGTCACCGATACTTCTCCACCAGCAGGCTCTTTGGGGAATGCGCAGCTCAGCACAAAGGCTAGAGAGTCGAGTCAGAAAGGGAGAGAAAGGGAGAAAGACAACACAAAGGGAAATATTTTTTCCTGTGTTTTGGCATCTTGTAATTAAAAAGTATCTAAAACCGGAATATGCCATACTGCATGAATGTTCTAATTTGGTGTTAATAATGTCAGTAAAATGTATTAAATGTAATGCATGTTGTTTTGGTCTGTCCAATGTGTAACTTGCGATGCTCAATAGTGATTAGACAGAGAGAGAAAGAGAGAGAGGGAGAGATTAAAAACTGGAAGCATGTTCATGCTATAATGCCATGCAATTATTTCCAAACTCAGTTAATTATCCTGATGATCCCGATGATGAAACACTTCATCAAGAGACCCGCTTTGTTTAACTTCATTTCATCACAATTTAAAATATTCTTTCAGCATCCTGAAGCCCTTTTGGTTTAAAAATGACAAACTAAGTTTTTAGATACATAATTTCCCAGGACAGGATGTTTCATTCAAAACAAAATCCAATTCTTGCCAAAATAAGCAGCCAACAATGTTAACTGGCTCTACAACATAATCCTCTGTGTCCTGCATTGTGTATAACCCTTGCTGTTTTGTAGCATTGTTGACCGTGTTGTCTCTCCTCCAAACCACTGCTGAGCACACTATACACATTTAGATATAGAGAGTTTTTCCATTATTTGTGCAGATAAATCAGGTGTGTACACACACACACACACACACACACACACACACACACACACACACACACACACACACACACACACACACACACACACACACACACACACACACACACACACAAACACACACACAAAGATGATTAATAATAAACCCTCAACTTTGTTTATAAACACTCCAGCTCTTAATTAATTGCAGTTTACCAGTACATACAATATGCAAATGTACAGAGACATGTTTGCAGCACAACAGTAATTAACATCACCATGTGGTGTGGTGGAGAGCCACTGCAAATACTTTGACAAATGGAAATGTTGCAGTTCAGTTGAACATCATAGCGGGTCTGTAAAGTGATAGCTGGAAGAGGAATTGCCTCTGTAGTGGCTGTCAAAGAGTCTTGATTCCAGCGGGGTAAGATCAATGTTCCTGGACTTGCTTTGCATTGTTGTCCTGTCCCTGTTTTAAATAAATGGTGTAGGATGGGATGGACTTCACATGGATAATGGAGTGAACTAACCAAGTCTGTAATGGAAGCTATTAAACAACCTTCTCTTCCTGTCTAATAACCACACTGTTCTACCTCATTAGTGTAGACACTTTAATGACCAGACTAAAACTTTTAAACTTCTAGAAATGTGTAAACAACATAACCAGCAACATAAGTGGACCCACAATGGCTTTTGTTACAACAACAGTGTGATTGTGCAGTGGCAAAATTAAAGAAACCTTTTAAAAGCTGCATCTTTAATCCAGCTTTGCAAGTTGCATGTCATCATTTATCTTAAAGGATGACAGGCAAAGCCTAAATAAGGGTTAATAGAAGAACAAAATGACAAGGAAAAAGGCAGCTGGAAGACCTGTCCGTATTTAAATCATATTTGCACACTTAAAAGCAATTATGATAATCATCGGGCATGGGCCATGTAGGGTAAACACCTTAATCTACTTATGTAAATATGATTAAGGTTATTTGGTGTTTACAGAATTAAGATGTGCACTGCTTTCAGCTGCATAGCTAAAGGAGTGTTTGGTCGTGAGGCTATCTTTTCTTACATTCAGCTGTCATTGCATGATTCTTATCCAACTGAACTGCATCATAAATCACTGCTAGATGCACTTCTATTTATATGAATCAAGGCGGAAGAAATGCCAACATCTTATCAGCATTTAAAGTCCATATTTGCTAAGGAAATTGAAAGTCACAATGCAATAGGGTTTATTTCTAGGTTGTTTATAACATGCCTGACTCAATCTAAATTGTCCTGGTAAAGACCAACTGCACCATTTGTGAATAGCTTTTGACACAGGTCCCTTAATGAAAGAGTTAAAATCCCAGCCTCTTAGCATCACAAACTTAGAGCTGTTAAAAGCAAAAGATGACACCTGATAGACAGGCTTGTTGGTCCACACACGTGAATACTTTAATATATTTGGGTTCTGAGGTCTTTGGATGCACATATGCTGAGGAAGTGGAGGTTAAAAGGCACAAAAAAGATCAGATGCCTTGTAGCAGGCTGAATTTGAAGTACTGTCATTCCAGCCTGCCATTTGTAGATGAAAAACAACACTTTACTGTTGTTTCTTGCATTACTTTGAAGCTAAATGGGATATTCAAAAATGTAATTCTATCCATCTTTGAACTAGAACTCAAGGGAAAATGGGTCTTAATGCATAATGGCCATAACGGCTTTTGAAGCTGCGCCCATCTACAATGTTTTAATCGACTGACTTAGGTTTCTCTTTTATACAAGCCACTGGTTGCCATCATAATGAAACAGCCCTTTCTTTTGCAGTAAATCAGTGAGCCCCAGGGACGAGGTACGCTGCCCCTGGGTCATCCATTCAATTCATAGTTTATCACTAGCTCCAATGAACCTAGTTATTGCTATTATCATAGCAGCATTTACATCCCTATTGAGCATGCAGTGTGGGAGAGCCAGAGGCAAAATTGTGGAGCCAGTTCCTGAAGTATTAAATTACGTACTGCCTCCATTCCAGTAGATGTGGTGCTGGGCCATAAAGTCTGATTGTTTTGCCATTACCAATAATAGATCCAGAGTGCGGGCAGCCAGGAAGATTAGCTGATGGTACTGTAGGGCAACGGGAAACAGATGTGGAGCTTATGTCTTTAGTTATTGTTTCCTTGTAGAGGACAGGAAAAAATAGTCACATGGGTGATAGTCAGGTAGACCCACAGTTTTACAAGAAGACTAGTACGGACTAGGATTTCAGGTCAAATTTCAGCCTTTGCAGAGAGATGCAATTTGGAACAAGTGTCTGCTACATAAGAGCGTTACCAAAATACTGTATATACTGTTAAATACTGCTCATCTGGGGAAATTATATGTATACAAGTAAATGAGTATATTTCCTGAATTATATAGAACTTAACTTTACATAAAGCACTACGGTGCACTACAGTACAGAGCTATTCTGATTATTTCTTAGATAAATAAGTGACAAGGGGACAGATTTCCAAAGTCTAAAATACTTACCTTGCTATAATTCAGTATGTCAATAATAACTGTAATATTTGCGGTGTCCTAGTGGAAAGAATTAAATGATGTAAATGATGCACCGCCCCACTGCCAAATCACACTGTGTAGGTGAAGGAGGACATCACAGGTCAAAACAATGAGACATTGCTGACATAAATGCTGTAGTATTTCCCAGCAGTACCATATTGTTACAGTAACACTTCATTTAAATATCATGTTAAAAAGGGTGTCCTTAAAAAGATTACAATGAGGAAAAACTAGCTGAAAGCCTTGGGGATTTAAATAGGACAGTTTTTTTAAAGTTAGAAAGTTGTTTTATATAATATTTACCTTGTCATAACCAATGTGTAATCACAAGGCATCTGAAAATGAGCTACGTGTTTTTTTTCACTTTATTTTTGTCATTCCACAGTACGAGGAACACATCAGTTCAAGACGAAGATATCCTGTCTTACTTTTGTTCTTCTCTCTCTCTTAGCTGTGCACCAACGGATTTTCTCTCATTTTATTATTCCTGTTTATATTACTTCCTGCCCTTTCTCACCTATCTGAAATTTAAGCATTTTGTGTCCTTGTTTAAAAAATGGAACCACAAATCTATATTTTGGATTGAATAATGAGTTATGGTTTCATAAGCCCACTGTCAAAAGTCGCTAAAGATCATCTTTTGGAAATGATTTAATGAGAGTCAACATTTCCCGAAAGAGAACTTGGTGCAAGTCCTGCATCCTTTCACACATTGCTGCCATTAATGAGCCTTATTCAGCTGTATGCACATTTCTCATTTGCCTGAGTACTTCCAATTGAGAGAGCTGCTCTTCAACCAATAATGGACAAATATTGTTGACTAGGGGACAATAGATGAGGTGAGGAAGCCAGTAATAGCAAGTTATCTGCTGTATTTGGCCAGACAAATAAAATGTATTTCAATTTAGGCCTAATAAACTGACTCACTGTTATATATCAAGTGTTGCCTGAATCCCTTCCGGTCGAGAGCTGGAATGGGATCAAACTTGGCAAGGTGAGGGCTGGAGATAATTAAATAGGGTGGCAGGAAACAGACCAAAAATAAAAAGGATGTTCAATTGTTGTTATTTTTAATGGCACTATATGGGGAGAAAATTATCCACCATGTGTTGCATCAATATTTACAGGAGAAAATGTGTGTCCACTGAGAAAAATTCCTGTGCTGACGACTAATCATATCTAGTCAGCTGTTGTTTTGATGCACTGATATGACAGCAGTCCTGCAGTTAGCAGGTGACTTGTGGGAGAGTGTGACTGTTACTGTATCCAAGCCTCACATCCTGGCTGTGCACCAAAGCATTACCTTTTACAGAAAGATCAATAGTGTTGTCTCAGGGAAAAGGGATCCAGCTGTAGAAAGCCAGGCCAATGTTCTGCCATTATATGGCCTATTGATATTTATGTGGTTGGATTAAAAACTCGATTGTAATGGTCATTTACTCAATAAATTCTATTAAAGAGAAATAACTTTGGACTAGCAGCGACATCTCATCAATGCTACTGAGAAATTGTGGAAAATGGTGGATCATTGCCAGCAGCAGAGGCTCTCTGTCCACCACACTTGTCAACCCAGCTTATTAGCAGTCAATCAGTAATTTCTGTAAGACATCATTGCCAATGGCAATGCCATACAATATACTCTGTATACTTCACAAAATCCTGAAATGACAATTCAAGCTAACCTATAGATGTTAAGAGGTCGGATATGATGACAATTATTATTTCACGAACTGAAAAAAAAGAGGCTGTGGGTATATTTTGTCATAATTTAAGTGCAATTTTAAAATGAAGCAACTGCTAATTAGGAGCAAAATGGGTCTTGGGTTTGTTCGCATTTGCATGTGTAGTGTTACTTTTAATTTGTAGTACCCACAATGCTCCTGCATACGAATGAATTTCCCTCTTAAATAAATGGCAGCATTCCTTGACCCCTCTGTTCAAAAAGTCAGCATATAGCTTTTACTGGGTGAATTATACTTTTTTGCCAAAAACTCATACTGTGAATGCCAGTGCTGTAATTAACCCATTGTTATGTTTTCAGAAGAATGGCAGAGATTTCTTTTTCCTGTTCCATAGTTAGTTTGCTCATCAGGGAGCTAAAACTTTAGGATGAATTATCCTCTCAACAAACTTGCATGCACTCTAGCCAAATAATTCAGTTTTAGTAATTAAAAACTGCAGCCGATCGTTGTTACAAAAAAGTGAGTTTATAGATTTTCACTTTGCAACAGGCAATAAACCTGCATATAACCACAAATATTTGTATCTGTAATGAAAGTGCCATCAATTCAATTGCTGCATTTCTTGATGCATACTCCTGAGTAATAACTTATACCCAGACAACAACTGTTTATTCTCTTATAATGAAGGAGAATCAATCAAATAAAACTCTTATAATTGCTGTTATTAATAAACTTTGCCTCTTAAATGTTGTGTGTGTGTTTGTGTGTGTGTGTGTGTGTGTGTGTGTGTGTGTGTGTGTGTGTGTGTGTGTGTGTGTGTGTGTGTGTGTGTGTGTGTGTGTGTGTGTGTGTGTGTGTGTGTGTGTGTGTATGGCCTTGTTTTACTGTATTCTTGGGGTCTGAAAACCGGGCGCCCACTGTCCTTGTGGATACACTCAGGATGCTCTAATTCATGTTTTATGATGTTAGCTGCATGCATTTTTTTACAAAATATATTGTAGCCGCAGTGGCCGTCTCTGGACATTATTGTTAAATGGACAAAGGAGACATCAATACTCTCTGTTGCAGATGAAGATATGTGCGTGTGTGTGTGTGTGTGTGTGTGTGTGTGTGTGTGTGTGTGTGTGTGTGTGTGTGTGTAATTGGGAAAAGATAAGGATAAGGATATACTGTACAAGGGAAGTGGTATGCCCCTCTCCAGTTTCACACCACTACGTCCCACTCTTTACATATAAACAGTAAAACAGATCATGTTCCAAGTGTCAGGCACTCTGCTGATGTTATAGAGGCATCCATCAGTGTGCCATCACAGGCAATGCTGCAGCAGACATTAATTATACTGACCTGAGATCCATCTCTCCACTGTTCTGTCTCCTTCTCCACGCTTGTCCAATCACATTTCTCACAGCCCATTATAAAGGAAAAGGTGATACTCTGCTTACCAAGGGGAGGGACGTAAATTGAAATATCTTCTATGTCTCCTATACGTCCAGTCTTCAAGAAAATCTGCTCATTGCACTTTTTCTCATTAGTGTAACTAAATTTGTCTCATCAGCTTCCAAAACAAATAGGTTGTTTGGAGGGCAACTAACTCCACACATCTAATCTGCTTTTATACGCTTCTATAGCTTGCAACAATTACAATACAGAAAGTTTTTGAGTTGAAAGTCGTTATAAGGGTATTATAGTTATGGTTTCTGTTGAGTTGAGTCCATGCTAAGATGACGCCCTCATTGTGTGAAATAAATTATTTTGAACCAATGTCATTCAAAGTAGTGAGAATGAAGTTAGACACTGATCAAACCAGGGACGTTTCTGGCCATTCTTGTGCCTGATGCCAGGCATCTACTAGCACCTCTGAAAGGATTTATGTTTCCATTGCCAAATATTTTAATAATTTTGGAGTTGGATTTCTTGATTTTTTTCTTTGCTCAATATCTGGCCTGTGCTATCGCCAAAACATTTCCTAGTTTGGTGATGGGTACATTTACATGCACACTATTGTCCCTGCCCTGACTGAGCCTTATCCTGGGTCGGTGCATATACTTGGGATATGATATGGAACATAAAAAACCTGGTAATACATATCTTTTAATGATTCTGTCATTATTCTGGTTTCTGAGAAATTTCTCCAAAGAAGTGTCCAACTCTATAACGACAACCAATGCCAGTCTGTCATTTTTTTTGCGAAGTTGCAAGCATTACCAGTTTCTGATTTTCACTTATGAATGTTCTGACCACTTTTTATCATGAGTAGGGGACTCAGGAAATTCTTAGTTTCACTTTAATTTCATCCAGGGTGTAGATCATTACAGCGTTTGGCATTACATAGGCCTGTTCTTTTAGACAATTAAGAAGTATGTGACTGGTGCTGAAGGCAAACATGCCCACATATACTGTTGCAAAATATCCTGGTTTTGATTCTTATCGTGGGTTTCAATATATTCAAAATATTCAAGATATAATTTTGGAATGGAACATAAGGAATGACCCGCTTATCCATGGTCGTTCACGAAGCAGTGTGAGCAAATGCCACTTAAGTCACAAAATAAGCAGCGGCCAGCAGTATCAATTAGCGCAGTATCATCACCCAATATAGTGTCCCCACCAAGTCTGCCTGCAGACTAAACTCAGCGTCAGGTGCATGGTGTAGCGCTACCATTGTGTTTATTTAATAATGAATGCGACATGGACTGATAGATGCATAGGTCTTTTAACAATACAAAAGGGTCAAAGAAATAGCGCACAGCATCAATCTAAATATATCAATAATTCTGGAAAATCATTTCCCATAAAATTATGCTGAATAATGTTTACTAAAATGCAAAGATGAGCAGTGGAGGAGAAAAGTACACCTGCCAATGTAACATATTTCAGCTGTTTATCAACACCGGTCCCCATCAATGCATCACACTGTATGATCTGGACTGACCTCTCGCTGTAACATTCAACCTGACCACACACCGATATTCACACATGCAACAGCGATGAACTGATTTATCTCATGTCAGCGGCACTATTTTGATGGTCACTTTCATTTTCGAGCTGATGAAAGTGCCATAGTAATGTGGCGGAATGAATGTTTTGTCCAACGGCTTCCACCATCAACTCAGATCGATGGGGCATGTAATTGGTGGCCACTTTGTGTGATTGCCAAGATAAACAGACATTGTTGCGGACATGGAAGATCAATGTCACACACAAAACAAGCGGGAGAGGGAGGAATATACGGGCCATCATATTCACCAACAACATACAGTAAATATTTTTACTGATGGGGTTTGCTGCTGCAACACGATATTGTAGTTAAAGTTTGATCAGATTAAAAAATTCATTCTGCATAGTTTTAATCTCTGCAAAGGCCAGTGGGATCCAGTGCTCACAATCTAGCTTGAATATGGAAATTCAAATAGCGAACCATCTTATTTCCTGCCAACTTCTAACCTACTTGCTAACTCTGCATGTTAGTCTCTTCTGGTAACATCATTATTTTAGGAGATGCTCTTTCACGCAATTTTCTTTTTGGGATTGTGGAGTAAAAGAAAGCAGAAATATATGCGCACGCAAAGACTCTTGCTTCCAGCTAGAATGAAATGGATATTTTTTAATGGACATTGTGGGAAACAAATAGGAGAAAAATAATCCTATACACATTATGGGGCATGTGATCAAATCTTAATATAACTATGCAATACTGTACATACAATAAGATAACCACTCAATGTTTTGGGACTTAGCATTGAGGAAAAATGAGACTTTATTACCACTTTTTTAATGTAAAGTGAGCATAAGAATACGTTCACTGCCTGCAGTGAGCAGTCAGCTCTTTGTATCTCCTCCGTATCCTGCTGGGCAATAGCTGCAACATGATAAGCAGTGAAGCAGAAGAATCCCTGCTTGCTTGCATTTTTGTAAATAAAGGTTGTCTCACAAAATGACAGTACCTTTTTGTTCTTTTGGCTGGCACGATCAAATGCAACCACTGCTGTGAACAAATACAATGACTACACAGAGTTGTCAGCCTAAAGAGGCTGGTTTCGAGTTTGTTTTATGCCGCTATACCAATGACATTTAATATTCATGCAATTTCAATCCAGTGTGAGGAACACTAATTAGAATTGTTGGACTGACACACGGTTTGAATAATCTGACATCACAGTTAGCATGGCACTGGCTCACCTTGGTAATGCAGCAGGAGGAATCCAGAGCTGTACTGCTGGTCACTACGAAAACGGATGGAGATCTGGTTGCTCCAGCTGCGTAGTACGAGGCCCCTCATCAAGACTGACTCATTGGCAAGGAGAAAGGGTTCTCGGCCACCCGTATCCTCCACTGTCACCTGCTTTCCCTCCAACACACTCACATTTAGCACCTAAAATGAAAAGAGACCATGCCATATGATTACACACACGCTTTGCTGCACCGATGTGCATCATGTATAAAGTCATGCTAGCAAAAGGTTCAATGACTGAGTTATCCTTTGCAAAGGGTCGTAGAGTAACACATTGCACAAAGAATCATCAAAGGTAACAGTAAATGCGCTGTATTTTTAGCAATGTATGAGCATATATATTTCTATCCACTCTTTGAAAAGACCAATAGGTAAAATTCATAGACTTTTAACTCCGATACTATACATAATATAATCACATATCTGTGAACAGTTGACTTATGATGTTTCACAACAGATGTAAACTTAAGCTTAAGTCAAATAACATTGCCCTCAAAAAATGGCTTACCTGCCGTGTTACTTTGCTCAGGTGTCTACTGACAAAGTTGCACGAGGATATGTTTGGTTTGTAATTTCTTTGTTAACCTGCTCCCGGATTGTAGACATGTTTTAGTGTAGTGTAATTGCATAGTTCTGGGTCATTCAGCTCATGTTTGTTGCACGATTGACTCATCCTCTTTCTGTGTTCTCCTTGTGCCTGTAAGCTACTCTGATAGAAGTCCTTTATGTCTCAACAGGTTTGAACAGCATCTGCGGCTAAATATGGTGAAGGAACCTCTGGAGGAATGCATGTAGTTAAATGGTCTGGATAATGGAGTACTGACATATTTTTGAGCAACATCAGATTAATTCCCCACAGAACCAACCAGCAAAGGGTATGTTAATCCAAAAGCAGGCCATGATTATTATTCTTTATGATAAAAATAAAAGGCTTTCACCTTCACTTGTTTTTGTAACGCGGTATTGAATAGCATCAGTGATTTTTGTCCAAATACTTTTAATTTTTTTAATCAAATTATTGAATGAGTTTGTTTTTTTTTGGTTTTTTTTAATTGCACTCAGTGGGATAACAACGAAGCTTTTAGTAAATCTGTGTAACACATGAAAGATTAATGCACAAAGACTGACATTCAAATAACTAAAACGAGATTAGCCAGATTACACGTCTGCTAAATGAGAAGCTAAAGGTTTTGTACATCGTTTTTTTCTTATTAAAAAGGAGAGGAGAAAAACAATATAAATACAGCTACAAGCCTGATGAATCTTGCAACCAAGTCCAAAAAAGACCCAGCTCCTGTCTTGAAAGACAAGTGCACCATCAAAGCTATTTCAACCTGTTTCAGCCAGCAGTGTAATTCATGTTGTGTTCTGAAAGCTGATGCTGTCATAGGTAGTGGGCTCAGGTCTCAGGTATGTCATGAGGCATAATGCAATAAACAATATGTCTGCAGGAGTGTTAGTCCAACAGTCTGGAAAGGCTGAAACATTGGGCAGGATGAGCCCATTGCACAACAGTGGCAGCAAAATGTATGTGGTCACGTTGGCTAACTGTCAGTCAGTCGAAGGGGTGCTGACATTGAGCACAGAGAGGTTAATGGACACTCTGAGACTGAGCTTGGAGGTGACTTCTTGCGGAATGATCCATGAGGTTGGCCACTTTGATTGATTTGATTTTTATCACGACCACAATTAAACACAACACCACTCTGTAGGTTTTCAGACAGATTCACAACACAGAGCACAGTCAAACAGCAGCTCAAATAGTCACACATCAGATACCTATGTTGTGTATGTGTGACAAAATTATACAAAAACTACATATTGTTATTGCAGCTTGTGTATTTTAGTTGTTGTAGGAGCCTCAAACAGCAGTGTCACAGTGAGTGGGAAAGGAATGTCACATGAATTTAGAATCCATGTTTCTCAATTTCTCAAGGGCAATGGCAATGACAAAGCCTTAGGCAGAGTTCTTTTTTTTCACCTCTGCCTTTTTGCCTGAGTTAATATGGAGGGCTTAGATGTTTTGCAAATCAGGTTACTTCGGTTACTCATCTTATAACTTCATAATCCACCCTACAGTACAGCACAGTAATTCTTCCTACTATTTAATATCCATACTATTCTATTCAAGGAATAAGGAAATGCAATTCCACTAACCATGGATTTAACTTGATTGTCTGACAAATTTAGACTGCAGAGACTCAACTCTAAATTGCATCCATAATTGATTGTATAGTGATCGATTGTTAATTGTTTGCATTGCAGTCTTGATTAATGTAGCCTAAATTTGAAGCATTTTAAAAGAATATAACATTTAGAAAGGTTTTAAGCCTACAGTATGTATGCAAGGTTAAATATAGACTCAAATTTCAAATAATTTTCCTCTGCTATGTTTCTATGGCCTCCACCATTATATAAAACTGGTGTGTGAGAGATGGCTGATATTCCACCACGGTTCATACATATTTTAGTCAACTATCTCTCCAAAAAACACCAGGGAACAAAGCAAGATGCCATGCTTGCTAAAATTGTGGAACTGCTGAAAAGCTAGTGTAGTACACCACAATGATTTGATGTAGCATAAAAGAACCTTAAACATTATTTTTCTGTCATAATAAAGCAGTTAGTTTTATATTAAAACCAATTGGATAAACATGTGGCAAGTGCAAACACTTTTCATGGCTTCTGTTTTCATTAATCCAAATACATTAATCGCAAGTTAAAAAATTTAAGTTGAAGTTGTAGTAGTAGTTGTAGTAGTGGTAGTACTAGTACTAGGAGCAGTAGTAATTTCATACAGATGTTAATGGTGTTAATCTGAATGCAGTTTGTAGAAAAAAACTGTGTAAGACAATCCAGTACAACACCGCAAAGCACACAACCTAACTACAAGTTTTAAAACAGCAGTATTTAATCTTTATTCAGATTGTAGATCTGTGACCAATTGGTTTACATATACCAGGGAGGTTTATGAAGGACAGGTGAGCAGACAGTGGACAGTGAACATTTGGATTGATAGATAACTTGGCCTCAGAGGGTCCTATCATCTGTCATCCACCCTGGGACCTGTCAGTGCAGCCAGCAGCAGCTGTCCTGCCTCAATTATGAATCATTGGCCATGTCAAGAGACATCAGACTACCTTATCTTCAACACTGCTGCAGCCAAATGCCCAGAGGGACTTCTTTCTCACTGTCTCTCCCTCTCTTTCTCATACAGACACAGACACACACACACACACACACACACACACACACACACACACACACACACACACACACGCATGCATATACCTGTATGTGTGTGTGTGTGTGTGTGTGTGTGTGTGTGTGTGTGTGTGCACGTATGTACACACACAAGCATATTCCACTGGACTGTAATGAGAGCAGGTTTATTGTAACTCCTAGCTGGAATCTCTGCCTCAGCAGACACATTTGTGGGTCTGGGGATTTGGCTGACCAAGCACACTTCTGCACCAACCACAGAAATAACAGAGGATGACATCTCTACGGTGTGTTGTTTCCATTTCGAGAATTATGTCGAGAGGAGAAAGAGTGTCTGTTTAGTATTTTTTTTTATCCAAGCTCTAAACAATGCAAGGGATGTAAGACTTCCTCTGGGTAGGTGATCTTTCACTTCGAGCAATCCTTTTTTTTTTCCCGGAACCACTGTTCTAATAAAATTTTTCCTGAGTTCAATCAAAATGAGAGGAGAGAGGGTCATCTCTCTCCTCTAGCCCCTGTCTTTTCAATCAAACCACTATAATGAACAGATCATCCTGCAAGCCCACAGTACAATTCACAGTCCTAGAACTGCACTTGGTATAGAAAAGATGGAGAACACCCGCTAAAATAAAAGGTTTCAAAGGATAGCAATATTTGCAGGATTGAATACCTTGATCTTTCTGTGCTTGCCTTGACCTTTTGTAGAACAGGGAGCTTCCAGTGTGTTGCAGGGTTAAACTATCAGATTGAACAATGATCAGAGGTGAGATCCATCTTATCACATCCAAACAGAAAGTAGCCTGGCATGGTGTTTAATCTAAGATTAGACTCACTGCTGGTATCATACGGTTAGTCCCACATAAGAGATAAATTAAATAATCTGTATAATGAAAATTTGGTAAATAAATTAAATAAATAAAAGTAGAAAGTTAATCTCTACTCATAAAAAAAAAAAACAAGACGAATGCAGTTTTTGATGAGAAAAAGATATTTCTCCTGATGCTTTGAAATAAACAATCTGTCAAATAAATTAGACTTTTTACATTTTGGCATGTAATCTTTGTCCACTCATTTTTTCATTTATCCATACGTACACAGTATGACTTAACTATCCACAGAGGCTGGTTCTCACTGATAATTTACTGTTGAAAACATCTGGTGGTGCTCTGCAGCAAACATTTACACTGACTCACAGGAGCCATTGCTGATGCAGAAATGAGCAGTATGTAATCAAAATGATCCCACTATACACGGAAATTAAATGACCCTGCTGCTGGGGGCAATAAATCAACAGCCATTGGACTCAGCAGCTGCAGTGCCATCATTACTATGATAAAACCCTCTGGCTTATATAGTGGAGCACACTGGTAGTGTGCCTACCTCATCGCCCCATATCTAAGGCTCGCAATTGAATGGTCTTGGTACACCACATCCATTTGGTGTTTTTGTGTATTTCCTGATAAATCCATACAGAAAGAGAGGTCTTCCACTGCTCATTATATGAAAAATGTTATCTTAATTGAACATTCACCTCTAAATAAAACACCCAAGCCTATTTCCTGTTTGCCCTGCTGTCTAAAACAATGGATCCTTACCAATCAGCAAAAGCTGAATGTTAATGAGAATGTGCTGGGGCCAGTGGCTGAATCCAATACTAACTTGCTCATCGTCACTTAAATCAAATTTAAAATGGCAGATATTTATGTTCTTGAGGTTACCAAATCCACAAACTTATAGGGACCATTTTCTCAAATATTATCTTTTCTTCCTACTGTAAGCTTAGAGTAAAGCAGACATTGAGACCATCTGCATTTGAAACACTTTTATTAGATGAGATCCTTGCTCTGTGATAAATCAACCTCACTTTCTGGGGTGCCTCTTGGGCGTTGACATTCCCAGTTTATTTGCAGCAGAGTGCATTTTTGCATAGATTTAAATTCATGCATTGCTGATTACTCTTCATATTTTCCCACATGCATCTTTACTCTCCCATCCTCATCATGACACCGAAAGAGCTGGAGAGAACATAGGCTTCTGCCAGACAGAGTCTCCTCCCTTTATGACAGCTAGCTGGGTGTAGGAGCAATTAGTGTCACCTGAAAGAATTCCACTCAGGATGGCTAGGCCCCATGGAAACTCATCTCGGCAAAGCCCTGACACCCTAAAAAGCTTATCAAGATCAAACTGCCCTTCTTTATGTCCTGCCTTACTCCCGTAAGGCACAATATGATGAAGGCTTCCTTCTGCCTCATCTCAAGTTGATTAAAGGCAGTAAGCCTGTCTTGGCCCCCATTACTCAGTCAGGCTCAGTTTCCCTGCGACATACGTGCTGTGTCATAGGTGCTGCTGGGGACCCAAGTCACATAATGGTCAAATTATGTGCATCACCTTTTTTAAATGCCATTTGAATTAGGTCAGACGTGAGGAGGAAGGATTAAAGGCATCATTCCATTTTAAAGAGCAACCCTCTGTTCTCATACAAAAGTATCAAGAGTTGCTTTTGGTGGAAACTTTTGGTGGAACACCAACACAACAAATTTAATTCCCTTCCTCATCAGCCAGACTTGGCCAGGGTCAATGCCGTCAGCATTTTGCTTCTTTTGTAAGAAATACTGAAATTAAAATGAGAGTGCAAGGATCAATACAGCAATCCAAGCAGCACTGAGAGGAGGCTGTGTGTCGAGTATTGGTGCGGCTTATTAACATGACTATTGATTGGAGTCAGAGGAGCATGGTTGCTGGAGCAGCATCAAATACCAATCGTTAACCCTCTAGTTGGGGTTAGCTTTAAACACTTGGCATACTCTGTAATGTCTCAATCCTTAAAGGGGCATTTCACTGATGATCCACTGAAGTGGACCAGTGCTTTATTCTCACCTTAGGTATAACTCATTAGTAATTGCAGCCTTGAGCTCATTAGTTTGGTTAAGATTTATTTTGCTGTATTTGGAATCGTCTGAAACAATATTCACTCATTTTAGGATGAAAAACTTGGAAGCTATAATTTTCCCCCCAGGGACTCAAAGCCTTTGTTTGATATTTATAAGCTTTAATTAACAAAACAAAAGTTTTGTGTTTTCTTTCACTTGATGGATAATTCTACATTTACTGTAAAACTTTTTAACTGTGCAGGACTACTTCAAAATTTGGAATCTACTTTTTTTTTTAAAAGTGTTATGTTTGCATATTATTGAAAACCTGCTTATTACTGTTACATGTTGTTTTAACTGACATAATCATGAGAATAAAATAAAAAGTGCTATTTAGAAAAGGCATCATATAGCAAGTGATGCTATAGTCATGCTTATTTGGTCCTGTTTATTCCCAGGTTCACTGCAAGTACTGAAACTGGTTGAGAAGAGCTCGACAAATACATAAACTGGTATATGAAGGTGGAATGGAAATAGAAAAAATAGTACAGAATTCAAGAGGGTGAAAGAGTTGGAGGAAGAATGAAGAAAAAAAAGATATACAGTATTGACCTCAAAATCTTTCCCAGCCATCTTCTTGAATGATGCTACTTTAAACCTCTCAGAAAACAGAAACACTTCCCCAATCATCCTTTGCGACAGTGGGAGAAATTGGCCACATCTGGGTATCCTAACCCCTGAAATGTATCAGCCACTCGCAGTCCTCCCTACACAATACATTCTCTTTTAGCAAATGTGCAGGATGTATGCTTCGTGAAACGGAGCTGGGACAACCTGTGCAGAGCTTTAGATGGTAACTCCTTGAGGCTCAGGCAGGTAGATCACTGAGCAGAGGAGACAGAGAAATCAGAGTGGGACAGATGGCCTGGAAAGAGCTGATAGCTAGCTAACCCACCCGATTTATTTGATCAAATAAAAAAAGCTCCAAAACAGATTTTAAGCTCTTTAATGCCACAGACAAGTTCCATAAAACCTCCATCTGTCCTCTACTGAAACCTTATTGCAAAAGAGACTGTGGAGAAGAGGAGGAGATGGATATAGAGGATAGAAATAAGATGTGCTTAAGATATCGCCAATGGACTAGTAAAAAATTTAGTTTCCATGTGTATTTAAAGAGAGGAGAGTAGGCTAACTTGGTAGACCCACATGCCACTACAAGATTTACATCCCATCAAGGGTAATTCATGGGTAAATATCTCTGCAATTGTAATTAATGATCCAAAATTGAGCGAAACGGCTTTTTTGACATGGTCATAAAATAACAATTTCTTAACCAGGGCCTTTATAAACGAAATATGTCTATCTTTTTTAATAATAATATATCACACCCCAACTGATTTGAGTGAATGCTAAGATTGGGTCTTTATATTTTATATACGTACAGTCTCAAGGACATGAAAACTGAGCGAACTGAACCCTGTAAAAAGCCTTTCTCTTGTAATACACTAACCTGCTCTGGCTTTAAAGCCATTTATCATTGCTAACCATAATATAATAGCTGGGAATGTCAGACAAAAATCAATACTTAACATCTTAACTCAAGACTGAGTTTGCACTATATACGTGTTCAAATGTCCTGCACATATTTTCACATATTTAGCTACTAATTACTAAAGTGCAGTGTTTTCTTAAAGAATACTTTCCGTGTTTATTACACCATTAGTTTATCTCTGTGCTGAAAGTTGGTGATATATCAGCCTCCTAATATTTGTGCAATTATTCTGCAAATAAATCATAATGCAGCCAAAATCACCAGATGGGGCAATGCATTATATGCTGTTAGCTGTGGCAGAGGGGTTGAACAGTCACACTGAGGGCAGTAAACTCTGCTGATACATTTTTCATCCTCCCTCTCCTGCAAATTGCCAGACTGCTGTAGGGAGTATTAACTAAATACAGAAAAGGTCTGCTCTTTCTTATTTATTCCTCACCAATCTCTGTGATATTTTTGAATGCTGGTGGAATCAGAGAAGTCTGTAAATGACAGACACTGTCTTCATATCAAATTTTACTGATCCATAGGTACACTAAACCAACATAAATATTTATCATATGGTCACCGCATCTTTCCTTCAGAGTTTTTCCTCTCACCTAATTTCCCTCCTTTGCCCTGGAGGGAAATGGTCTGTCTGCTATAATGATGACTCCCTTCCATAACGAGGGCTGGCTACCAAAACAAGAACACACACTTCAACCATAATGTCCCTCCTACGGCTCCTCTGCTCTGAAGTGTGGAGCATGTGAATTTTTCCCCATGGACAAAATGTTATCAAAACCCAGCTGATCAAAGTGAATACTAAGACATATTTCTGTGTGTCTAACTGTCCATAATCTGACCAGTGAAATAGCAAGGCAAAGTCTGTGATCACGCCAAAGATTCTTGTGTGATGATGACAAATAAGCTCATCAGAAAAGTGGAAGTAAAATCAATTTAGTTGTCACAACAGTTCATTTCATCTCTGTTATTGGTTACTATGATTTAAAAGATTAGTATCTTCAAAGTTGGCTAAGTAAGAGTAAAAAAAGGACTCACAATGACAGGACAGAGCATTGATTTAAACTGTTTAATTGAACTATTTGGTGTAGTAAAGATAAGCATTTTGGCATACTGTTTATATGTGGAAACCCAGTGCAAATCAAAGAAACTGGGGGAAAAAAACAATACTATGTGTGATTATAGTACATTTTTCTCTGAAAAGGATCTGCTGTTACTGGTTTCTGTTTTCCCAATTAACAAGTGCAGTGTTGATTGTGTGAATTTTAATCACATTATCTTTACAATGTAAAATGCCTGCAGATGATAAAAAATATATTACCAAATATATGTCAAAACGTCTATTACCAGCTGTCCCATGAAACATGTAAAGTCCATGGACTGGGCAACCATTTGTGCAGAAAAAAGACAAACTTACATAGGCACATTGACATTGTTACCTGTTCTCACATACCATCTCAAATACAGAACAGTGATCCATTCTTTCCAGCAGTAAGCTTGTTAGTACCATAACCAGAAAGAAAAATAATCTCTCAAGTCTAACAAAAAATAAAGTGTGTGTGTGTGTGTGTGTGTGTGTGTGTGTGTGTGTGTGTGTGTGTGTGTGTGTGTGTGTGTGTGTGTGTGTGTGTGTGTGTGTGTGTGTATATAAAGAAGGTTGGGTCTTCCAGGTACATGACTTGGTGATAACCATAATGTCCCTGGTTGAAATCCTGCTGGGGATCCTTGTTACATTCATTCTTATCTTCTATTTATCTTTCCGATCACTCACAAATGCCAAAAAAGGGATTACAAAAGGAATCTCTGAGAGGTGTTAACATTGCAGCTGCATTGCTGCAAGTGTCAGATTTAAATTCCAGGTTTGTTCTGCATACGTGTGTGTGTGTGTGTGTGTGTGTGTGTGTGTGTGTGTGTGTGTGTGTGTGTGTGTGTGTGTGTGTGTGTGTGTGTGTGTGTGTGTGTGTGTGTGTGTGTGTGTGTGTGTGTGTGTGTGTGTGTGTGAGTGCCTACATGTGTTGGATAAGTCCTATCAAAAAAGCAGATCCCATTACGCAACAGCTAAATGTGTGTCCATTTCTTCCTGCTTGTTTGAAGAATTGAGCACAGGTGAGTGAAAAGGTTATAAATTGTATATTGTTGAAAATTAAAATCATCCAAGCAAAAAAAACATTCAAAATGTAGTGGTAAAAATTGAGCTGCTTGCATAACATTTTCCGTGCACGCTGCTACTCCACAAGTCTACTTTGTGATCTCCTTCATTCTATTAAAACCTTGAGACCTGGATAGCCTCCAGGCAGAGGAGCTTCACACACTGCTGATGAGAAGGTATGACAAATGCTTGACTTCAGTTTTATATTTCTATCCTCAGTTTATGTCTTCAACAGGAACAGATACCATGGCTCCTCATTCTCTTCAGCTGTGCCAAGCAGCTGTCTGTATACTTTGCCATCAGATCACTATCAGTTTAGCAGTAGGAGGGAGAGAGACAGTGGCCCCATCTGTTCACATGGCGGTGCTGAAACACATGGCTTCCTTCTGTTTCTTTATCAGGACTGGTAGATGTGTGAGGATAAAATGTCTATATGCTTTCCCTTTCTAGCCTTGCAGTTTTTAAAGTCTAAAAGGATTTTTTCTGCCATATGCAAATGTGGAAGTTGAGAGCTGACACTCAAATGTGAGGAAATGCATATATTTGTGTGGATGTGTGTGTGTGTGTGTGTGTGTGTGTGTGTGTGTGTGTGTGTGTGTGTGTGTGTGTGTGTGTGTGTGTGTGTGTGTGTGTGTGTGTGTGCATGTACAAGTGCAGGTGAGTGTGGCTGTGCTCTTAAGTGGTTCAAGATTTATTTAAGTTACCCAGAGGAAGCTTTCAGAGAAAAACACACTCTCAAACATATACTCTGTCAAGACTTATCTTAGTCCTCCAGAGGCAGCAAGACAAAGCTCACACATTTTAAAGTCTCCAGTGGTAAATGAGGTATTTGAGGACTTGCAAATGCCAGAGAACACACACATATGCACTGACAGTTAAGTCTTTTCACAAAAGGTTATAAAAATTACGAAACAAATTTTCAACCTGAGACAGACCCCATCGCTTGTGCCCCCATCCCCCCCTTTCAACCCAGCAATTTGCTGTCTGTCTATCTCCATCATCCACACAAGAGCAGCAAACACTGTAACAGCTAAGACTAAACCAAAATATGTCAATGCTCCTTACTTTCCGCTGAGCGAAACCCTTTTTTTGTAAAATTATTTTACTTTAAGAAGTGCTTTATAAAGTATCTGGCAGCACAGTTCACGTTAAAATGGTTCTAATCAATATTTTTTGGTTAACAATAGATAACGATAATTTGTACATGAATTTGGTTGCCCATAGGGACAGAACCACAGACAACTGTCACACAATTCTGCAGTTGCTCACAGTTGTGCTTTGTAGCATCATTCAGCTAATTGTTTTGGCTTTATGGCCAACAATGTAAGCTAGTGAACAGAGTGGAGCATTTAGCTCAAATTAATCCTTATGGTTTGGTGGGGACTGAAGACCGAGTTGAAAGGAGACTAAATACTCGACTTGGTCAGAAACACAACTCCAAATTCATGTTAACAATTCTCTGTATTTGCTGGATTTGTAAATAAGCAACTGTTTGCTTGCTATAACAATTTTAAAAGTGATAAATGTCAGTGTTCTACTCACAGCTTGTGTCTGCTGTCCTGAGATGGCCAAAAATGACCACCTAATAAAAATATATCATTATAACGTGGTATATATATATATGTATATATATCATACCATAATTATTATTATACCGTAATATATCATATTGAGCCATTAGCACTGACCTGAACCTCAATGCCATATCCCAGGTAGACAGTCACCAAGTAGTTGCACTCCACTCCAGAGTCAAGTTGCTGCAGGATTTCGATGTTACCCTCAGGGTCAGTGAAATTCAGACCGCATGACTCTGTGGGAGACAGTAGGTGAGACAAGAGACAAGTGATTCCCTTTTTCCCAGACCACTGATCTCTCTGACGGCCCACCTGTGTCTCCATGGCCCTGTAGTCCTCTAACTATCTCAGCAGATTTCCTCTCCAACACTGCTCATCTGGGCCTTCAGCCCTCTGTGGGCAGTGGAAAGGACAGGCAGGACACATCAGGGAAAATCAGATTGTTTTTGACACATGAGCACCTCTGTTATCCCGGGTGGAGAGATGAATGGCTGTGTGCAGAATGTTAAATGAGCAGCAATGATTCTGATGCTTAATTTTCTTGTCCTCTGGAATGGATATGTTAAAGCTTAGGGGGAAGATATTCTCACTTTTGAATTTACAATAGGGGAAAAGTCATTTTAATTTCGGCTGCTACTTATTTTAAAGTCACTTGAACATTCTGCCTCATACATCTTTGCAAGTCAGAGAAAACAGGGGCATGCCTACCTGATGTTTGTGTGATGCTGATGGTGGTAGTTGTGATAACAGTTGTGGACGTTGTGGTCATACCTTCCACTCGGGACACTTCAGTTAGGTTGGGGAGTGGGTGATCATGACTGGTTTTGTATTTCACTGGTGTTTCCCTAGCTTCCCCCTTCTCCATCCTCATTGAGAAGGGCGCAAGGGTGGTGCCTACAGGAAAAGCACTCTGCCTTTGAGGCCGACTTCTCTGCGAGGATAAGTAAGCCACTGGGTTGTTTTCACTGCCTGAACCTCTATTATTTGGTGTCACTTGAGTGGTTATGGAGTCTGTTGATGGCTCTACCTGGTCTGCCCCCCTGTTCTTCTCCTTAGAGGACTTATTTTGAGGGAGAGACATAGGTGGCCTTGGTGTTGTGGGAGAGAATGTGGTCAGTGGAGAGGTGGCAGCCAGAGTCGCAGTAGTGGCAATGTCTGAAAAGGCTGGGGCATCCTCATGGGGCACCAGTTGAGTGGCAGGGTCTCCTGCATCAAAGGCAGACACAGAGCCCGGCATGGTGGGATATGCAGCCACAGAGCCATCCATCCTAAAAAAGTGCTGGTCCCCCTGGAAGTCCCTTGTCAGTAGGTACTCATGAAGCAGCAAGCCCTTGAGGACTGGCCGGTGGTTGGGGATGTTTGGGGAGACAGTGGTAACCAAGTGGACTTCGCTCTCTGTGTCCTGCGTTGGTGAGTCTGTGAAGAGGTCCCTGTCTCGGTCCAGTGTTTTCTTACTGATGCCATTGCTTTCCTTTGGGCCTGATAGAAAAGGGATAAAGATAATATGGTTGTGTTAAGCAAATATATTATAGTCCAGTGAACTACAAAAGCAACGTACAGTACTCAAGAGCAGTGCATCTTTTCGACAGTTTCAGTTCATTATGTATGTCTGTGTGTGTTTTCACCTGTGTGTGGCTTTCGGGGGAAGGACAGTGGCACAGTATAATCCTTTATACCATCTATTATAGAAGCTTTAATAATAGCAAAACAGTCAAGACAGAGATGTAGGTCACTAAAAATAACATACAGTTCACATGGTTGTATACACTATGATAGCAGTATCCTGTGTATACAGTTTTCATTTTCAAGTGCCTCTTCAGTGTTAAAACCAGAACATAATGTTTTCTTTCAGTACTTGACATGCTATACTGTACCCTTCTATGAAATACCATAAAGGACGTGCTTTTAAGGGTCCTGCAGATTACTACTGACATTGGGGAGTAGCAGCTTGCAAAAAGTTTATTATCAAAGATGAGTTCCGCAATCACACCCAGTGTGGCAGTGAAATCTCAGAGCCGAGAAACACTGAGAAATAGTCTGGTTACTTTTAGGACAAAAACATTTAAAAAGGACACTTTTATAAGGCCTCCTTCTATAGGCTAGTATTCTTGGTCAGATTTAGAAGATTAAAATACACCGGTGTAGTGACTTGAGTAAACAAATGAAAGCAACAAAAATAGTGTTCCTATAACAATAAATGCATGCACTGCATAGCGAAGGTGTCTGGACTGTAATTGTAAAAAAGGGAATGTGTATTAAATGACTCTTCTTTTTGCCTACATCTTACTAATTATTATTGTCCTACAGTTTACATCATATAAATAATGTGTGAGTGAACATTATTGCAAGTCACAGAAGACACCTGCTGACACAAGTTTAAACATGGAACTTTTACATGTCATTTTACAGTAACAGCAAAAATAAAAGATACTCTCTGCAGTGACTTTGGCATTTTGACAATGACACTGCTAATCCATTCAAAAGACAGACTGAGCTCTGCTTTTAATGAAACAGCTCTATAAACACAGTTAGAATTTAGTAATGAAATAATCGGCAACCTTGGACAGATGCATGCATTTATATTTGATTTAAACCATAACTGCAAAAATAATAAAGTAATACCAAGGTGGGAAGTACGCAACACAAACCTGATTATTAAATGAAAGACTGGAAGGATTAAAGATGCACATGTTCGCTACACCTGTCTTTGTGGTATCTGTCTTATCGGCCTCAGCACTGTATAGTAAGAGAGCAACCAATTTCCAATTAACTAATTGCATCAGGCAAATAATAAAAGAAAACAGCTATGGAGGTTTCCTCACCTATAGAAAGTGACCAGCCAAATATATTATAAAGATGTATAATATAATATAATAAACAGTACGGCCCAAAATAAAATTCATTGTCAATTCACATCCATGCAATTTTAAACATAAGCATATCTTTTACAGCTCAGGAAAGAAAGACAGACCAATCAATTAAAGTGCCCTAAGTGTTTATTGTAGCCAAAAGATTGCTCTTTGTGTCCAAGACTACCATATTTTCCCCATTATCTGCCACTTTTTCCTCACATCAGTTGTTTGGGGGAAATCTGATTTATTGATGGTCCCCAACACTCCAAATCCTCAAAATGCTCCAGACAGTGTACTGTAAAAGTCAGCAAAGATGAACTTCTTTGCATTACCATTGATGGCTTTGATGGGACAGTTATCCTGAAATGATCAAATGTTGTCTAGATGGCTTCCAGCCTGCCTCTCCGTACTCAGATGACAACAAGGATTTTTGCCTCATTTATAAACCTTTTATGTGGAAGGCGATTTTGTGAGGTTTGGACATTCTAGTGCTGACTTGCTGTTTTAAAGTGTGTGTTGGCAGGATTTCTTTCTATCTTGTTAAGGATACAGGTGAAAAAACAATATATTTCTCTGGGTTACGCTGGACAAAATAATGAAACATCTATGGCAATCACCAACACTTTAGCACGTTGAGATGAGCTGACTAAAAATACTACAGCTGACTGTGAATTCTTGCTTTCATGACAGCATCAATGCAATCTCCATCTCTCTTTTTGCATCTAATTATCAGTACTTAACTGTTTTACTTTCTTCCAACCTGCCCTTGTTCATCTCTACTCAGTGCAGCTGGATACTGCATGGCTAATTTTCAGCTTAAAGCTGGCAATAGCAAATAATTCTGTGTTTTGAAGTATGGCATAAATAATTGCTAACATGAATATTAAAAATAGTGAGGGAGTTTATATAATCTGTATGTGTCTACATACATATAGTATGTCTACATGAAACAATGTCATTTGCCTTGACACCTTAATTAGCTTGCATTCTGGGTGACAGTTTGTCTTAATGAGGCAGAAAAGCTGCCAGAACACTTTTCATGCTTATAGATGAAAGGATGTTGTTGACACAGGCAGCAAATGAGTGAGATATCACCATGGTGTACGTTTCTATTAGCTACAGCATTCCAAGAGGACAACGGAGCCTCATCTGGAGGTCAACACAGATAAGATTTATTTAAAATGGGCTCTAGAAGTAGATTATATGATGTTTGTGTACATGTTAAAGGTCAAGTGAAATACCGTTTGCATGTCATGGCTGAAACATGCCATGGCTGCTTTTCAAAGCAAATGTGTTTGACATTTCCTTATAAATGTTTGTGCCTTGAAATTCCATATCATTTTTCCAGAATAAAACACCTGTGTCTGAATCGTATCATACATCTTCTGGTTGATGTCTCATGATGAGGTTCATGGCCGACACCTGTTTAATCCCTATGATTAAATTATAAAACTTGCACAGACTACAATTGATTGGCTCATTTTAGCTGTATTGATTACAAGTGCAGGTGCTTTTCTTGCATAAGAAATTGATGCTAAAATCTGCTTCCCAGGGAAAAAATGTTCAAATATTGGAAAACTATAGCAGGAGGCATAGATTTAGGCTTTATGTGAGAAATGGTGTCTGAATAAATGTGAAAATTAACTCTGCCACAGGAGAGGCTCTGCTTTGCTCATAAAACTTTGAAAGCAACTGTAAGCCATTGTAACGTTTTGCTGATGCAGAGTAGTTTTACCAACAGCCAGCATGCTAGTAAAAGTTTGATCAGGCTATTCAACAGGAAGAGTAAACAATTTTGCTACAAAGCCTCTCGTAGGCTGACAGAATTGACACATGGTTTTAAATTTTACTAGCAGCTGCGACAAAACCACATTTATCTTTCTTGGTGACAGAAGCAATTCAAAGACCTTTTGATGTTTTAAGATGGAGGAGAAATATTTCCTTGTAGCCTTATTCTGTCACAACAAGAGCAGCCAAAGCTGCGCTATCAAGGCAAGCTAAGCATATTTGACATGTCTTACGACCAGAGAGAATAAAGAGAATAAACAGAGGTCTTCATACATGATTAAAGCATATAAGGCCGCCCCTTTCTTCCGAACTGGACAGTATGGAGGAATCTAAAACATATATAGACTGTGTGGTAAAACTGGGGAATTATCCTTTTGCCAAGATGATTGTTATTGCTGCATCAAACTGGTGACTAACCTCTGCCTCTTCTTTTCTTTACTTTGTCATCCTCTTTGCCTTTATCTGTGTTGGTCAGCTTTTGACCATCCAGTTGCTGCCGTTCAGTCAGAATATTGAGTGAAAGTGGAGAGTGAGAATGGAGAACTGGGTTAAGCCCGAGTTTCTCATACACAGATCAATACAGGATCAATGTGCACAGGTTGGAGACCTCACTGTGGTGATTACAGAGCAGCATGTACTGCTACCATACTGCTCTCATCTCAGAACCTTAATTGAATGTTTACAGTTGAAGTTTCAGAGAATGGAGCTGAAAACTGAATTTTAAATGTCATGTGTTGAGCATGGGAGTGATTTGAATAAATAAATACAAAACAGGAAATAAAGGAGCCAACTGTTTCTTTTTTTTAGTCTCATCAAGTCTCAGCAATTGGCAGACATTAGTTGCAAATACGACAAAATATCCTTTATGTGATAGTCACTGATTACTAATCTTTTCAGTAAATTATGTGAATCGCTTTTCGTCTCATCTGCTGACAATCCTGACAACTAAAATAAGGATTCACTTTTGAAAGTCCATATTTGTACGAACATACATAAGCTCGATGACATCTTGAAAACATATCTGGGCTGCAAAAATGCATAACAGTCATAAGATAAACTATAACTGCAGAGCCTGCCAAGCAAATAAGAAGATTTCAAAATGTAAATTTGAAGAGTGTGTGAGGGCTAATAGGAAATGTAGCTAATTATTTATAAAACAAAGCCAGAGGCAGCACCAGGGGTGGAAACAACCCCCAGTGGAATCTGATCAGCCAACCTGGTGCCTCCCCCTACCGGATTCTGACCATGGCGGAAAATTAGCTTGTTCATGTGTAGAGAATATGTAACTTAAACAAATGACAATGACAATGTAAAATAACTGTCCATTTATTGATAGCAATAGTGGACCAAAATCTCCTAGTATGTCTGGTTTGTTTTATCAAGTCAGGACAAGTCCTTGGCACAAACATAACCCCTGTGACCCATTCATTTTTTGCGACGGTTCAAAAATGGATTCTTTCTATTAAATATCACCTGCATTTATTTGGTATTGTGCTGATTCTAACAAGCTGAGGATTTAACAGCAATGCAAGTGTTGAAATTATGTTTATTTTATTTGCAATCCAACTTTGAATTACTGTCAAACTGAAAAAATTCCAACCCTTCCCAGACCCTGATTTCCTGTACGGAAAAACACAGGCAGGCCCAGTTCTCAACTGTCTCCATCCATAGTTAGAAGATCACACCGTATTGGCAGACAATTTAAATGTGCTTGAAGGACTTCAGTCAGGTATAGATGTACTGTAATATGCTGGCATAACCAGTGTGCTGTCACAACACAGTGATCTTGATGTGCTCTGTCAGCTTCACTGAATACGTGTTATGCTATCACATTTAACCCCTCCACACACCAGCAAGTTGCATCCCAGTCCAAGGCAGTGGATAAAAATACAAAGAGATTACAGATGTTAACATTTGTGAAAGTTTTGCTGTGCATTGTACTGTACTATTAGGGGTCACAAATATTTTGCTTTAGGCTGAGTGCAAGTGCAACACATAGGAGTAAATGTGTATAGGAGTTAATGTGCCGTATGCAATTAAATTGACAGCAGTAGAGCTAAAGTTAGATGCCATGCTGCACATTCAGGTTATGCGTATAACTGCATTACATTACACAGCACTGTAGCTAGTTAATTAGAGCTAATTCATAAATTAAAGGTGGTAATTAACATGACACAATGAGATTACTGTTATCTTATTCTGAGCAGTGGCACAAATACAATAAAATACCATTTATTGTCCTTGGGGAAATGTAGTTAGTGAAATGTTTCTTACATGAGCACATTCAGTAGAACACATTTAGGATATATTCAGGTCTCAGAGACAGCAAATGGGCTTACAATACAATAGGTTCTAAAGGACCCTATTGTGTCCTTATGCCCCATCACATCCAGCAATAATGTCACACCATCGTCGTCGCTAATGTTTAACACTGTTTTAAAACTCAGGCTGAATACGCATTCATCTCCTAGTTATTGATGCAGAATAATCAGAGTTGACAGTAATAAATTGTCACAACAAAGGAGGATGTTTCAGTAAAACTAGTCTGGGTGGCCTGAGGTCAAGCGCATGGAGTTGAGGTGAAAATTAATACACAATTCTTACAGCCTGCTATATTAACAACTGTTTAAAAACACATGGTCCTACTAAATCCTAAAAAGATATCTTGCAGGATAAAGTAAGACAACGAACTAGATGTTTTGCCACATCTCAGCTGGGCTGCTCATTTGTGTTTCTCTAATGAAAGCACTTGGCAAGGCAAATATAGTTTCGCATAAGACTTAAAATTATATAGAATGTTTGGAGTCCTATAGCATAACTCTACCGACCCGATTATAATAAAAGGTGTCCGGCCATCCTGATAATGTGTGACATCTAGAGTGGAGTTAAAAGCTCATACTTCACTCCGACCTTCCATAGATTCATGACAATCTCTCAGGCTACACTGACTAATATGACAGAGTGAGCAGTCATGGGGGAACCCTCCTCAAGATGGCAACAGACAGCCTCCTCTCTTCAGTTGCATATCAATGGAGTCATCAGTGAGCACTCAGTGCATAGATAGAGCGCTAATAAGATGGGACAAGCCACACTTGAGGCAGGCTGCTGATTGACATCAATCTCCTTATATCCAGGGGCTTTATTTCCTTATTATTACAGAGAGCCACTAGACAAGCAAATCAATAAGCAGCTTCCGCTGGGCTCACACATGAGGCCTTCAGATCACTCTACATGAATCTTTCTGGGGTCCTCAGTGGAGCTTTGCGTTCATGAATTCACTTTAACGCCTAAGGTGAAAATTTCCTGCTAGTGAATCCTGCAGAATGTGCAGATTCTACAATTGTTTGCATAATGCAATGAGGAAAGACTATGGAAAATAATGGGGTGAAACTGATAAATGATTCCATTAGTCAACTTAATGAATTGATCTTTTAATTTGGTTTGTGGGTGTGACAGGTGCATGGAAGGGGGAAAAAAAGTAGCAAGAAGGGAACAGAATGAAGAAAATTAAATTAAGTGAACACTGGCTGGAAGAACAAGCCTTTCAAAAAACAAAGAAAAAACAAATAGGTCACAATTTCATCCCTCACACAGTAATTTACAGTCTGAAACCAAAATAGTGCAATCATGACTGTGTGGAGATGCCAATTCCGAAGCATCAGATTTCCCTTTTACTGTCTGTCTAGTTTCTGAGTCATGAGGATAACAACATATTGAGATGAGACACACTTTTATCCTCCATCTGCCCTTTGACTTCATTGAGCGGAACCAAAACTTTTCCCCTTCATTTATTAAAGCCTGTCTGTGTTCTGGTTCATTGAGCTCTGTCCTTCAGACAGGCTTTAAACAAACTGTCTCTTAACGGTGCTAGGAAACTCATAAGACCTGACCTTTAAGCTGGAGCATAACAAAAACAGAGAGTTACCCAGCACCGCTATTTGCATGAAATCTACTGTAAAGCACTAAAGCTGCAGAAGGTAAATGGGTCAGATCTGAACTCTATGGTTGGTGAGTTGAAAGTAGTTTAATTGACAATAAATTGTTTTTATACTCTATCATTTTCTTAGCTGAATCAATTTGTATTCCCCATGCCACACTTACCCCTATTTTTTCTTCCTCATCACATTTTTTGTCTTTCATCTTTTAAGCAGTTTTTTCTTTCTACCAGAGAACTAGGGGATGAATAAGTGCATGTCTTGTACAAATGCCTCGTATTAAAATTACATCATTTCTGTAATCATGGCAAAATCTGTCTTATATAGAAGCTGGATCCTTGTTGTATTTCAATTTACCAAAGTGCTGCATCCTAGAAAATACTGGGAGGAATGTCTCTTTTCACACTTCATTTCCTTCCATTAGAGTAATTTATCTTTTCATTTTCTTCTCATTTACTCCGTGGTGGTATCAATTAGAGAGCTGTGGGTGAAACAAGACCTACAACTTTGAAATCTGTAGCGGATTACTATATTGTGAGAAATTTGCTAAGTGTGTTGTATCAGTAGTTGTGAAGTAGAAGACGGATCAACAAAATAAACATTTGATAAGCTCAATTATTCTCTCTGTCAAAAGCTGTCTTTTTGCTGTGTCCTGTATCACTTATCATTATCAAATCCTAGTTGATTTACTGTTCAGTATAAAGAAGCAAGAATATATAATGTAAACCTAAGTAGTGTCACGATATACTTTAAGGAATATCTTCTGAGGGTGCAGGTTGTGCATCTGGCTCTCCTCATGACAGCCCAGACATTAGTGGTGAATTTACAAGCCTCTTGATTGATGTCATGCTCTCTGTCCATTTTCAAAATGATTTCCCAGCCCCCATAACAATTCCATCAGCTCAAGGGAAACACTTCTAAAGGACGACACCGGGCGATTTTCAACCTTATCTGTGCACTTGTCATAGACTGACATGCCAATGTACACCATTACACTCGTCAATACGGGGTATCTCATAGGGAGGCTCTTGTTATACCACTGACTCAGTCACAGGCCATAGGCAGAGGCATTTCAGCCGCAAGAACGTCTCCATTATTTTTACCAGGCAGCAGAAGCCATTTGAAACTAGTGCCAGCTAAATACATTGAGGACATTTGTCTTTGCTCTTTTCCATATATTGCTTTTGATAACAAATACAGTCCCTTCATGTTAATGTTGTCAGTGGGCTGTGGAAGCATGGCAGCATTTGGCGAAGCCTTGGAGAAGAGCTTGAAAATCAGTGAAGTGGCCTGCTTGGCACTCTGCTATTTTCACTGCTATTTTAATTGACTTTTAGTGCAGACAGACCAGTCTTAAAACAAAACAAAACACAAAAAACCCAAAACAAACAAAACACTTCAAGGTTATATCTACAATGACAACTTTTTTTGTGTAGAATAAACCCAACAGCTCACTTCACTCTGGCTGTATCAATGTCACTTTAAAGAATTGTCCACATTGTTCAAATTCACCCGCCCCAACACTCATGCAACCTGGAAATCTGTTGCCTCAGTTTTACACTATGTGGGAAGGACTGCAGAGTCCCCTTCCTTTGAAATAAACCTACCGGCATTCTGACTAAAACAGACACTGTCTCCTGCCTATTTAATTTCATCCTGAAGACCCGGTACAGCTTACCTTGTGCCTCAGTTCTCCCCTGACCAGCTGTTCCATTTGTTTAGCCCTTTATGGTCTGACATTCAGCACCACTCTTGTGATCTATGCCGCCTGGTGCACTCACGCACACGCAGCACACACAGAGCTGAATAGCAGAAAGAGACATGCTCCAAACCCTGTTTAATGCATCGCTGTACTTCCCTTGTATATCAAACCCATAGCCACGCTCAGGTCGGACAATCTACAGAATTGTGTCTCATTGCTGTTAATAACTATTGTTTTGTTGGTGACAACCCAACAGTGGACAAGGCAAGCCATTAAAATAGCAAACCTGAGTCATGGATGATATTAAGACAGTGCCTTATGGTACTTTTCTCTGAATATCAGGCTGAGCATTTGGTATGATATTTCAAATTTATGGTATTAGTGTTCTGATCCTTTGCTTCAGGCCAGTGTTGCACATTACCACATGCTGCCATGAATGAACCTGTTATATTATCATGACACGAATATCATATTTTCATCCATTTCTGGTATGGTTACTAGGCTATCAGATGTAGGGCATGGTATGCAGGGAATCAGCTGTGAATTTCCTCTACAAAGTGATATCTTTTCCTGTGTTTTCCTTCAATCTTTCATGTCAAAAAACCTGGTCAGGAATGTCCATGGATAAGGGGGAAAAATTGAGTTTGATAGCACTGAAGAGTCTAAAGGAGAGCAGAGGCGATTATATTCAAGTGTGAACGTTAACCCTCTGGATTGGGTGGAAGGAGATTGTTGGATACCTGTAGAAAACACTATACTTTTTAACTTCTATACTAACTGCTGTGGTGGGGTATTAGATTCAAACAGTAGTAAAAGTAGTTGTTGTATTATTACCCTTAATAGTCGTTTTTTTTTTTACAATAAAAAGCCTTTTTCAAGCCTTTTCAAGAAAATTTTATTGATTACAGTACAACTCTGCATCAAATCTCAGCAATTTTGATAGAACATTTTTCAAAGCAATCTTGAAACAACATTCAGAATAAAAAACACAAACAGTAATAAGGCAAATCATGAAGGGAATGATAAGAGAGAGTGAGAAAGAGGGAGAGATATATATCTTTGAGCAGAGGCATTTTAATATGCTGCCTGCATGTAATGTTGAAATTAGTTTTATGCATTTTGGCAGGGGGATGCCAGAGAGCAAATCCAGGTGAGAGCCTGTGAGTACACAAGTCTGAAAACATAAATGCTGTAAACCAAAACACAAGCTGCCTATTGGGAGGTGGGGCGAAACAATATTAACAGTGACAATGATGGATTATGCTGCTACCTGTAGAGGTCTGGTAGATACAGGGTTCTTTAGAGCCAAGAAGCACCATGTTTTAGACTAAAAGGTGCATTCCATGTGTGGTCCACATACACAAGTAAAAATTGCAATCATAATTGGTGTACAGTACCAATGTGCTTTTTGCATAAAGGCAAATGTGTTTGTTCTGTGCTTTTTTCATTTATATTTGCAAGCTAGACTGTTACTGTAAGGTAAATGTTGGATATACCTAAAAGCACATTTGTACTGTACAGCACTGCTTGCATTGTCTTTAAACAGTTAGTATATGCTCATCGATGTACAGTCTTACAAATTTATGAACCACCACTCTTTCTGGCTTGTGACATCAGTCACAGTGCAAATGAGCAGCATGTGGTATATCATAGCAATTGTTTCCCAACACTTCTTTCCATCTACAGATGAAGATTTTAAAGTGAGCAAAAGCTTGATACAGCCAACATGCTTCTGTAATTTCTTTTTAATCAGTGTAATTCTTGGTCAAAATATTTCATATTACAGCACAAATTGTGATATACGATATGTAATCTATAATCTACTTTGCTGGATACGGTCAAACTTTGCTTACAGCAAGGAAACATATCCTGAGTAGTTACCAGTGCGAATGATGTACCAAAAGACAACAGTACAGTACATATCATAATATAAAGGCACATGGATGCTTTGCCCCAACAACTGGTGTGTGTCTGAAAGGTGCAAATTAGAATTAGCCTTCCTTGGCTATCAGCAATGTCACAGCAAGCATCTAGAGTTCAAACAGTAGAGACAAATGAAGTCTAGATCAGTTTACTGGCCTCTCAGAAGAAAAACAGCAGCTAAAACGCAGATCAACAGCCTTCCTCTCCAAAAACGATATGTTATACTGTCTTCTTCTGCTAGGCTGTGGTGCTAAAATTGAGTCTTCTCCCCACAACAGTTCTATTCAACATATCAGCCAGCCATTTGTGGTAATTTTTCTGTGAAAACTATTTTTACAGCATGGGAAAAAGGTAAAAGGGAGGAATGCTCCTGGAGGATGAAGTAACACATGAATATTGAGATATGAAGACTCTACTCAGCTGTAAAACCGAGGTGGATTGAAAAAATAAACAGAAATAGAGGCTTCGTTTGACAACTTTGGATTAGAAAAACACATTTATTGATCATATTGACTTTTAATACTCTGGTTATTCCAGTTTTATTAAAGTAATCAACCACTTTACCGTAGGTGTTTTACCTCTGAATAGTCTTCCTCTTTTAGCTTATTGCATTAACAAATGTGACTGACAGAGCAGTGTACTCATATGACTGATAGACTCCAAATGCTCTGCTCTGATCTTATTTAAACTTTTCACAGAAAAGGAGGGCTCTGCCTCATGGTGCAAGAGCAGGGCATTATGAAGTGCTGTAAATTACCACACCCCACAACTGGAGAACATCAGTTGAACCAATAAAGTTGAAGCACCGGCAGATGGTAAAAACAAAACCCAAATAATGAACAAGTCTCTTGGCAAGCAGCTGTTATTCTTTGGAAACAAACTTTACATTAGCATTGTTGACTTCATGTTTACAATCTCAAAAACACCTATTGCTGCACTGAAGTTGCAAAGTTGTTTTCCATTGGCGTCTGAGTAATGAAAAGAGTCATCACAGTTTATAAACTTTTTATTATTTTTTTATTTTTTCTGTGCTTTATAGCTTCAACAAAATTGGATTTAGAGCCTGGCTACTCAAAAAGGATCTACACACACATGTGGTGCATGAGCAAATCTGTGTGGAAGAGCACAGAGAGAAAAAATAAAAGACTGAAAATTAAAATGGTTTAGCCTGAATGGATTTAAGGGCTGGAAAAGAAATTTTAGAGCCCAGTCGTTGATACTTCTTATACCACTGTTAATATACTGTACATTTTTTATGGTTTGTCTTTTTTAGCAGAGAAGAAATATTGAAGCATTCATCAGGAGGTGTTTCACTCTCACCCTCTTTCATGCAGCTAAACCGTTCTGTGGGTGGCATTACATTTTTGCGTCATTAATCCAGTTCTATTAATTATAGATCCCTGCAAGCAACAGTACTGTGTAACTGATGACTGACTTACTGATCCAAAACATTACTTTACTAAGAGTCAAACACTGGAGTTTTAATTCAGTTTTGTCAAATATACGGTGTCAATGTGTATGCTTTAAAAAGCATCTGAAACCCCCTCCCCCCATATCTTTCCAACGTTGCAAGGTTGGACATAACCAATAATCCAATTAGCATGATAAGCATGCACTGTCCATATATTATTTCATACTTCACACATAATCACACGTAATCGTGTGTTGAAGTATGTGTGAACAGCTCCTTTGACAGTAATGCAACAGAAGAAGAGCCATTTATGTATCCATTTACACAACACTCAGATTAACTATTGGTTGGGAGGAGTTATGGTGTAGTATTGTTTAAATGAAGAACACTAAAGAAGCATACAGCAACTTTTGAAATTCAGTACATGCATGCATAGTACACTGTGAATCTCTTGTATGTGTATAGAAAGCTATTCATTATTTCAGCTGAATGGCTGTCGCTGAAAAATAACTGCTGTAATAGTATTAAAAATTACATGTGAGTTAACTCTCATAGGAGCCAGTTGTTAGATTTGTTTTAATACAAGCCTTTCTCTACTTCCTCAAGTCAATGGCGCACCACCTCCCTCGCCCAGCTCTCTAGCCGAGGACAACGCACCAAAAAGCCTAACATGCAGCAGTCCTACTCCATGTCCTTCTCTATCTCCACCAGTCAGTGGCATATCACTTCCTTGATTCACCCCTCTCACTGAGAGCGAGGTATCAAAACTCCTGATTTGTAGTCTTCCTACTACATGTCCGCTGGACCCTATTTCTACCAACCTCCTCCAAGCCATATCTCCCATCATTGAGCCAGCAATCACACATGTGATAAATGCTTCACTGGATTCAGGAATATTTCCAACTGTAGTCAAACAGGCTTGTGTAACACCTCTGCTCACAAAGCCTTTATTTGACCCTACTCAAGATGAACCTGAGGTCTCGGTGCAGATCTCCACTTGTCTCTCAAACATATCTGCATGGATGAAAGAACAACTAACTTCAACTATACCTGTCCAAGACTGAACTCTCAACATCAAAATCATCTCTTCATCTCTCACCTCATCCAAAGCAGTGAGAAACCTGGGTGTCATGATTGATGACCAGCTATCCTTCTCTGACTTTGTTGCATCTGTCTCCCAGTTGTGCCGCTTTGCACCATAAACTGTAAGAAAAATCGGACCTTACCTGACTCAGTAGACCACCCAACACTTGGTACAGGGTATGGTTATCTCTTGCCTTGCCTTCTGCAGTGACCTTCTAGTAAAACCCTTAGAGATGGTCCAGAATGCAGCACCGTGGCTGGTTTTCAGCCTAAAAGGGCACATGTCAATCCACTGCTCTTTGACCTCCACTGGCTACCCATGGACAACCATATCAAATTCAAGTCACTAATGCTTGCCTACAGAGTCACTTCTGGATCTGCACCCATGTACTTGAACTCAATCATACAGGCTAATGCTCCTTTTCGACCACTGCATTCCTCCTACAAACATTATCTGGCGCTGCCAACCCTAAACACAAGGCATTCTCAGTCCAGACTGTTCTCATTAGTGGGTCCCCAATGGTGAAACAAGCTACCAAATGCTATCAGAGCAGGGGCATCCCTCTCCATTTCAAGAATCTCTTGAAGACTCATTTCTTCCTCTCTAGCTAGCTAGCTAAGTGGCAATAAATATAATGCTAGATGATGATGTAACGGTAGCTGAAAATACTCCATTACAACTAAAAGTTCTGCATGAAGAATCCTACTTGAGTAAAAGTACGTAAATATTAGCAGCAAAATGTAGTTTAAGTATTAAAGTAAAAGTACTGATGTGGATAAATATTATTATATATGGCATCATTATATTATTAAAACTGAAGCATCAGTGTGTAAGCAGCATTTTACTGTTGTAGCTGCTGGAGGTGGAGCTAGTTTGAACTACTTTATATACTGTATATACAGGGACACTAGATAAATATGAGGTGAATAACGGAAAAGGAAAGAAGAAAAAACAAAGTTCTGATACACAAATCTGTTTTCAGTTTTTGGACTTTTTCTCTAATCTTTGATTTTTGGTGAAATTTTGGATCATTTATTTAAATTAAACAATGTATGAAGTTTAGATGGAAAAATTACTAGTTGGTGGAGCTGTTAAGTACTCATAGCCATCTGAAACGTGACCCCGGCCAAACACCACTTTTTGTAAGATATCAGCAGCCAATAAGCCAATAATTTAATTTTTAACAATTAGTTGTATTTTAAACGCTTGATATTTTATCCATTGTGTAAAATCTTCATCTTAAAAGTAAATACTAAAAAAAACCTGTCAATAAATGTATTGGAGTAAAAAGTATTATTTCCCTCTTAAATGTAGTAGAGTGGAAGTATAAATTAGCATAAAATGGAAATAGTCAAGTAAAGTACAAGAACATTAAATTTGTACATAAGTACATTACTTGGATAAATGTACCCAGTTACTTTCCAACACTGCAAGCCAGTAGCTAGCTAATCGTACAACTGCTCCTTCCCAGAACATAAGGCATTGGGCTGAAATTTCGCTGACCAGTACTCTATCAGTGATAACGGTTAACGCTGTAACCACTGTTCCACTGTAGAATGATTGGGTGGTGATTTGGCAGTACTGGCTGGGTAATGTGGTGGTGATGGTTGTGGTGGGGTGGGGGGCACCCAAACCTAATATCACCTAGGGCACGAAAATGACTAGAGCCGGCCCTGCTGCAGAGTCTCAACATAGTAATATCAACTTATCCTGAATTTTCAAGTACCCGCAGTCTCAGTGCTACTCCATTCCTGTTACAAAATTGGCAGCATCATGCTTATACTGAAAGTTGTATACTCCCTTTGATGTAAATCTCTACTGTATGATATTTTCCTGTGAGGCACTATGATTGACTGTGACGCCATCTGGACTAAACTGAACTAAAAGAACCTGGAGAAGCATAAACTGGTAAGAGAGAGGCAACAAATAACTGACAATGCTGTAACAATGAGGAAAAATCTTCCCTCATTTGCCTCTCTCAGGTCCCTTTTGTTTGCTCCTATCTGAACCCTGTTGAGAATCTGGTGCAGCTCTTCAAGGTCTTTAAAGACAGCAGGTGGTCACAACACCCACGCCAGCATTAACCCATGTGCCATTGCACATGCAAGAGACATACATCAAAGCTGATACTCACATCTGCAGCTGTTTGTTTATTCCATAGCTATGCAGCAGAATAGGAGATGAACAGCTCTTGATTTTTAGCATGGGGGAAACATTAGTTGTCTTCAGCATAAACACACACAAGTCCTCCTTTCAAATCCTGCACCATGATCATCTGTGATGTGTTATCGTTATGCTGCAAACAAACTTGTCAGCTACACTGTAGTGCATAACAAGAGGATCTGATTTGCAAAAAAACATTGCTCATTGCCATGTAATCACTTTTTGTCAGAGGGGTAGCCTTTCATGAAGTTCATACCTTCCAGCATGCAAAATTCAAGTTTGTTGTGGCCCCTTTTGAGATTGTGTATCTGTCCACCAGGAGTAGTAAGTCAGATGGATAACATCTTTCACCCTTACTGTGTGTGATTTAGATTCTCAAGATGTTCTGATGTTTGATTTGTTCCACTACTGTTCTCTTGCTTTTGTTGTTTAATATAACACTGCAGTGTCACCATGTTGAATTATGCTCAGGGTGCATCTAGTAATTTTTAAAAATTATGAAGAACTCCACCGAGTTTAGGCTCTGATAGATTTGACTGGAAAACAACATCTCCTGGAAGTTCAGTTATATGACAAGTATATAAAATGCTTTTCAAATCTTACTCTTCTCATAGATCTGTTCGCATTTGAAGTTTTACAGACAGTAGCAAGAACTAAAAATGACTTCTTTTCGATGTATAACAATGAAAAAAGTTATAAGCGCAGATCAGTATCCTCTACCAGGTATAACAAACATGACCCAAAAATGTCTCTCTTATCTGTTTTGAAAAGGTAATGTGGACTAACAGTAGCAGTATCATGCATGAAGCAGGGTGAATAATTCAATGTGCTTTTTAAAAGGACAAACGACTAGGAGAGAGTGACAACTTGTCAGCAAGAGATAAACTGGGTGAATGAATAAGAGATGAAGAAAGTAAAAATGTGTCTTAGCTGATGTAGGTAAACCAGCACCATCCACTTTTCTGCAGCGTCCTTTTATATGCGTTCAGCTTACCCCTCCTTGTTTTTTTCTCTTTTTGCAGTTGTATGTCTTAAAAAGAAACACGCAGATATCTTCCTGTACATTTTTCAGTTGCTGTATAGCAGAGCACATAGAAGCTGAGGCCAAGGCACAGATTTGTAGTTCAAAAGAGCTTTTAGGTTAGTGAGGTGAAGAGATGCTTAATGGTGACTAACACTGGCTGCTAATGCCGTTGGCCACTATGTGACTCACTTTAGCTCCTATCAAAGTAAACTCTGACCAAGTGTGTCACACACGACAGCCATGTGCAGGGCTGAAGGGGCGTTATATGAATAAGACAGGAGGGAAAGGGTGCAGAGTTTAACTTAGGGAGAGGCCAGGAGGCAGGTTCTGCTATGATTTGACAGTTTATGGTCAGTGCATTTATCACAAATGTCATTCCTTATCACTGCTGAGCTCTAACACATAGCCCACATATATGAGAATACAGTAGAGCTCTGGATAAAGGCATCAGTGAAATGGGAGGTGCTGAAGAGACTTTTTAATGACATGTTGTTGTTGAAAAAGACATCAAATGCATTCCATAAGTTATGTAATTGCCTGACTCTGAACACAATTAAACACACAAAACACTGAGAGGGTTAAAAGGAAATATATTGTAAGTTACAATATAGGAGACCAACAGACCTTATCAAAAGAAGTCAAAGGAGAGTCTCTCAATAGAAAGAGGCTTACAATCATCTTTATAGTGTTTCTTGAGACAACGAACTTAGTCCCAATTGGTTATCTTTACTTCTACCCAATCACATCATCCATCCAATTTTTTGTAGAGACAACGGCCGGAATATTCTCACGTGGTGACAATATTTCTGTGCCATTCAGGTAGCAGAAAACCTCAGGTTCAAAAATCCAATCATACAATAAAAAATAAAAAACAAACTCACCTTTGTTGTTGAAATTCCGTGGTGATATGTTTGGGAATGCAGCATGGTGTGAAAAGAGAGAAAGACACAGTAAGTGTATGTGAGTGGTCTGGATAAATAGCTTTTTTGTAAGAACATATTTTTAATATATTAAGTCATATTTCTGCAAGTAGTATTTTATTTCAGTATTTGCATGTAACTATATAGCTGCAAAATATTATCTTTCCACAGTTTTACCTCTTTGATCAAAAAACCAGCTCACTTTGAAACTTCTCTGTTTGAGCAAGGACCCACAAGAAACGCAAACAAAGCCAGTACTAGTGTAGCATGGTACCATATGTGATTCTCTACTGCTGTGTTAAGGGCTCATGAAAAGTAAATATGCACGCAGATTTTTTTTCAATCATCACTAAGCTGATTGTTTTCTTTCAGTCATCTTAACTTCAGGGGTAGGGATCCTTTGCAATGCACGCATATTCATTGACTGCACATCTCCAGCCATATGTTACTTCTCTGACCTTGGGATTTAAAAGGGCAAAAGAAATCATGATTTTCCATATTGGGCTTAGATGTTTTTCTTAATGCATAAACAGATTAAGTTGGATATTTGTTTAATCAGATATTCTGCTCCCTACAGTCGCAGTGCACTGGAGTCTTGTGGGAAACAGTCCAGCACATGTTATTTACAACAAAATGCCATGGGAAGAAATGAAAAGTTCAAATTGAAATTAAAATATCAACTATCTGAATAACTGAGCAATTACAGTTATGAAATGATGTCTGGCATGAAATGAAGCACATTAGTACATGAGGTACTAATTAAGTGAGGAGTCATCTCCAGGACTCCGATTATGAAAGAGCTATTATCTTGGGGATCAGATCATCTCTATCTCTGAATTTTTGATCAAATTCCACAGCGGCAGCACTTTTCATGATTGATACATGACATTTTGCAATAAAACTCTTCAATTGGCAGTGATACCAATCAGAATTTTGTTTCATCATTTTTTAGATAAAAGAATTAGACTGAAGTTTGTTCCTGTATTTCACTTTTCATGTTGCTTTTATCTTGAGCATATGTATTTAAGGTCTCTCCTGCAATCTAAGAATTTTCTATCACACCTTATATTCAACATTTCTGTGGAGTATAATGAATGTTAAATACAGGGAATGCATCGCTGAGTGTGTATTTGGAAAATTTGCAGGCCTTGAAATCCATGATAGAAAAACATGTTAAAGATCTGCTCACCAGATACAATTTACTTTCCAGTAGATATGAGGGAAAACAATGAAAATGCACATTTATCAGTGCTGAACAGGACAGTAAACATGTACTGTACCAAAGTAAATCTGGTAAATGTGTACATTTGCTCGTTAATCTGGGTGGAAAATGGTCGCCACAGTAGTGCAAGGTTAAGCGGTTTGTAGCACCACGGAAAATAAAACCCCGGTCTAATCCTTTAAATCTTGGCAGCTCTACCAGCACTGGGGAAAAACATTCAAGCCAGCATTACTGGAAACAGATACTATGTGATACACATTGTCTCATTGTTAAATGTTTGATTAGTTCAGCCTCCTGTGCAAAGGGGTTTCCCATTTGGTCACCTGATATTTGTCCCACGTTTGGCAGGAATAAATGAAATGGACACATAATTGCAAATGCCATTTAAATCATTGCATTGCCCACAGTTTTTTACTTGTTCTGGAGATAAAGAAAAATAATATATTATTGAATTTTTAAATAAATTTCAGTGTGATTGCAAAATTGAGCACACTAGTTTTGAACAGCAACTTTGCAGTCAAGCATGAAGCTAGTCTTCAAAATGGCCTGAGGTCTTAGTTGCACCAGCTGCCTGTGAATTCAATACTTAAATAAGACAGGGTCACTGTTCAGGGATTGTTACAGCATCAGTCGTCATCACTATAAAATCAGCCAGCACCCTGACACTGCTCCAGGTACCTGTCTGCTCTGTCCCATAGGGAGGTGAATAAGCAAGTGGTCTCACACATCAGTGGGTCAGTTCTGCGAGCGGTGCCAGCCACAAGGTTAAAAGGACAGCACCCTTTGTGTACGGCTGTTCGCATAGAGGTTATGCTAATCCTGATCTTATCTGAGCCTGAAAGAGTTGCTGTTTTTCATTTGTTGCAACATATCATCATAGTTGCATTGCTTCTCCTGAGGAAATAAATAAATAAAAGAAAAACTAAATGGGAGATTTAGGCTGACTTGGAGCCTGAGAGCATCAGACCTTATCGCCTTTATTTTAATATTCTGGCACCAAAACACAGACAAATAAACACATTTGTCTGCCCCTGGGGCACTGTTTTGAGGTAGGTGTTTAAAAAATGAAAATTAAAAAGGAGCAGGCAAATGACTGAAAGAGTGATGAATGTAAACGAAATATTAATAAGAAAAAAAAGTGTTTACACACAAAAAGTAAGATTAAATAAGACTAACATCTACTCGGTTTCCATGCCTGTTCTGAATTCTTTGGGTTTCATCAGGAACAATATAGTAAAGGGTGAAATATCTGCACCTATACCTCTGATATTTTTTTCCCTTATGAAAATCTTTGTTGTTAAAAGTTGTCTTTTTCCCATTGGAATTAATTAGCATCCTGTGGAGCTGGTCTCGGAGTATTATCTTTAGGATTTTAAGAATTTTCTGTGGCACTTTTTCTAATCCAGACAACCAACTGCTCACTCCACTTAACTGGAGTTTCTTCGGTCGATGCCCTCTGCCATCCCATATCCGTCAACCTTAGCATCAATACTGCTGATGGCTGACTCCCGGAATTGAGGTCTGAGGATGAGGGACGTGTCGCACTGTGCCAGAGTGATTATCACTTTTGAGAAGATCCGTCCCAAGTGCAGAAGCTCCAGGTGGGATATTTAAGATAAAATACATGCATTCAATATTACAAATATATGTTCTTGCTTAATATTAGAATCATATTTTACATTTAGGATGGGAATTGTTGATGTTGCTGCTGCATTGCTCTACACCCAAAACCACTCTTCAAATATATTAACAGTTAATTAACCACCAAATACCATTTTATAGTAATTGTTATTTATAAAATTGGGCAGCCAAACCGTCTCATTTCCACTCTTTTCCATGCTGCACGGAGAAATTCAGCAGCAGCTGTGACCTGCCAACTGGCCTGTAAAATGCTCCTCTTATCAGCTTGGAATTTATGTCAGCATGTGTAGTGCAATGGCTACATTTACAGATAAAACCATCTATCTCTCTCAGTCTGATGGCTGAGGACAGAGAGAGTTTAGGTCATGTTGCTGTTATAGTAGAGAGATAACTGATGAAGCGTTGACCCTGTGACGACACAGAGATTGGCACAGACAGAGTTTTATGTCGCAGAAAAGGTCATGGAAGCTATAAACAAAATCAGGTGCCGACTGAGCGGGCAAGGTTGTTGATTAGAACTCCAGAGATTTGCTCATAACTCTGTGGAGAACTTATAAATGACACATGGACTCATCGACCAATTGCACCATCAGTATAACTCAGAGACAAGGGGGCAGTTCAACAAGGTGATAGAGCCGATAAGCAGCTGACATTTGAGACGACAAGTGGCCAAAAGAGAGCATGAATAACTAAAACACACAGGAACAATGGCACCATTTTGTACCATCTGAAATATGAGCGGTAGCACAGATTGCAAAATAGGGTTGATTACCGTCATCAAAGATCTTTCAAAGCTAGGACCACTGAGCTAAACTGAGTTGGCGACATTGCCTTCTGAAAGATCTGGATAAGAAGCTGATTGCTTTATGGTATTTTTATGTCTCTATTTCTTTGACTGCTGTCACTCTTAAAAAAATGCAGGAAATCCGTCGGGATCAAATCTCTAGCACACACCTTCACTTGAGTTATGAGTATGTAAGTAAACGACTGAAAGAAACAATTCTGACCAGAGAGCTCATGTTCCCCATCCAGAGGTGTAGAGCAAGTAATGGATTTAATGTTGCAGACTGAGAGGTGAGAAACAGCAGAGAAAACACATTCATCTAATACCCCCCATGAATATCTTTTTTTCCTTTTTTTTTCTTTTTACAAATAATACAGTGTTGTATAGCGATGTGGGTGTAAGAATAGAAATTCAAGGCCTCACAACAATTCTTTGATAAATGTCCTTTATGAGTGTTAAATGTCCAGTTAATGACTTCATCAGATGAAAACACACTTTTTCCCTTAGATGACCATGATGATGACAGATTGACGGAGACCATCCATAGATTATGCAAGTGTCTCCATTTCTCCATTGCAAGTTTGGCTGAGCAGATTCTAAATTATTAAGATGTTTGTCAGATGCTGGCTGGCAAAGAGAATTTGCACTGACTTTGCATACTGCTGATGCTGCAACAGGATGCACAATGGCATTTCATTCCGTTTGTGATTGAGTGCAATTGTCAAGCTATGAGCTATAGCGCCATAAAATACATGTTTACCGAGCAAGACAGTCAGTCTCAGACAGGCACAGTTTGTAGGGATCAGTTTTAGACAGCATCAGCGGAAGGCCACATCACTCAATCAAAAGAGAGCAACTTTCAACAAATCTGGATTAGATTAAGAAATTATTGACTAACTAAATAGATGAACCCACATTCAGTTTTTTTTTTCTTTTCATCTCACCCACAATGACGTACATCATAAAGTATAAATCTTGCAGCGGAAGATGTGGGCTGCTGTGGTAGAATTGGTATAAGAACTGAATTTTAATAGCAAATCAATATAAGTTACTGAATTTTAAATATGTGTTACAATACCTTTATCACACATCAGTCATTCTCTGTTACCTTTACTGCTTTGAAAAACCACAAATAACAATAGAAATCTGATCATTTTTCACTTTCAGATAATACTGTACACCAGCACGAATATGATCCCTGATAAGATTTCATTCCACAGAAGTAGATGGCTGTCATTGGCAATCTTTTTTATTTCTCGAAAAGGATCTTTGTTCTTCCGGCTTTAATCTGCTCATCTGCTTAAGTACGAGAAGAATACTCTTATCAGGTTTGAAATGTATTGTAATTGATTAAAACGATTGAGGGACAAAAGGACAAAGAGAGTGAGTAAGACAGACAGCGAGTGACGTCTGGAGGAGATGGTAGGAGAAACCCTGGCCATCCAGCGGAATTTTAATTACTGCAGGCAGCAGCAATTCTCACAGACTAATCTCCTCAACAGTAGGATTTATAGGCATTACTGATGCTGACAAAGTGATCGCTCAGGGAGAGATAAAACATTATAAAATAAAGCATGAAAATGGATATGAATAACACTTCCTCCTAAAGGCAAGGTTGTTTTAATGTTTCTTTCACTAAACAGCATTGCTTATTAACAGATTGTTTTGGATTATTACATTTTGTAAAAATAAGTCGGTGTTTGTGCCTGTGTGTGGTTTTAAAGGCTTAATGAAAGATTTTGATTTGAATTTCAAAAAGACTGCATTTCATGAGGCACTAGTTATGAAAAATGTCTGTTCCAAACAGAGTGAAATAAAGTCTTTTGCCAGAATTTTAGTACCAAATTCACAACTGTGAATTTTTCAAAACAGCAAAGGTTAGTGCCATTTTAAAGCCAGTGTGAGTGGGAAGTAACAATAACGATTCTACACTAGCTGTGATTTCTAAGGCTTGGAGTTAGGACATCCCCTCGCCCCTCCTTTCCTTTCCTTTTTCCCCTTCCTGACATTTCTATTATTGAGAAACAGCAACTCTAGGATAGCATGCTACTGCTGCTGCACTACATCCGCTCCGACTTAATCCTCCTGGCATTTCACTAGCCTGCTCTCCTTCCTCACACACGCCAAACTATTTAATATTTAATCCACTTTGGATGAGATTACCACGCTATGGGTTAGTTGAAATTTTGGCAGGGGACGGCCTTATCAATGGTTATGATGCATGGCAATTTTTCTTTTATTTCCCTTTGGCTATGAAATGGAACGTCGGTTGATTGTGCTTGTTGAGTGTGAACAGGGGTTGATGAGAGGTCTGAGACTGCAGAAAGAGTTCCTAATGAACAAATAAATCAAACATCTCTCCAAGATTGAGCTGGTGTCTCACCGTGTGGATCACAAAGTCACACCACATCAGACTTGCTAAAGATGATCAAGGGCACTAATTGAATTGCAGCATACACACACGTACAGTGCAGCATGCCCCGCCCCTGAACAACCGGAGCTATCACCTCAGTGGATATTGCCTTTAATTTCACAGCCTGAAGTCAATTTCACACCCTGTAATCTCCATATGTTTATCTACAGAAATGTAATTTCTGTAATTAGTGACAGTCCTTTCGGCCACATGCTCAAGTGCTCATACACACGTCATGAACAAGACACACACACGTTCCCAAACACAAACATACCATGAACAAACACGCATACACCCACGAGCTTTAAGTCTGTGTGCAAACATCTCTAATTTCTTCCTGAATGCATTCCTCCTAGCTGGTGTAGGACATTGCTGACTGATATTATAAAAACAACAGTCTGAAAGAAGAAAGTTATTTCAAGAAGAAGATACTGGTGACTTGGATTAACAATCATTTTCGAAAAGGTCTTATGAGCAGCAAAAGATTGCGGCTTTTTGTTGAGCATTTACGTGGGTGGGTATAACAGACTGCAGAAATGATATACTTGAGCATATAACTTCTAGTATTTTCCTTTAAAAGGGAGCTGATGAGCTGAAGCAGAACTCTCAAGGTATGATTAATGCTTAAAGTAAAGCTTTCCATATATCTACACTGTTGAGATGATCCGTTTAATTTCTCAGACTAGCTGTTTGTCTAGAGGGAGTCTTGCTGCCAGTCTCACAGATGGGGAGGATAGGGATCATTACTGGAAAAATCAGGATATATTCTTGTGTGATCAAAATAAAAGCAAGGCCCCCTCTGGAGGCTTGTCTAGCTAAGAATAGAAACAAAAACATCGGCTCACACATCTTGTGAACTAAACGTAGTGATGGAAATCCAATAGAACTGGTTTCAAAGAATTCCTCTTGTATCTACCACTGTGTTACCTGCAGCAAACCTGAAACTTTCCAGTAATATAGACAAAGCAAAGTAATGTTTTGCACACAGAAGAGCCCTGGGTTATTTTCTCTAAAATTTATTTAAATTATATCATGTGTCAGTGTACCAATTTGCATCTGTCTAAGTACCTTTAGCAGAAATGAAATTAAATGATAAATGCACTGAGGTTTAATTAAAGGCAGAAAAATGCAGTGATACACTATGTGGTTCGCAGTACTGGTGACTTGATATGGAATGACTCCTGGCTTTCTGTTTTATTTTCACACCCTAACCCAAATGACTATTCCAATTTATTGCCATATGTGATACAGGTATTTTCATGTTTATGTAAGGACTGCTGGCACAAGAGGTTTATGTTTACTTCACCTCACGCTCCCCCAATCCCAAAGTTATCAAGTAGGTTAAAGTGAAGAATTTGTGCAAAGTAAGCCGATGCTATTCACCTGCATGCTTTGAAGTTTTTTTCTTTCAAGGTACCTAGCCTGAGTCATTCCCCCATTCATACAATGTAAGTTTCCTTGATGGAAGCTCACTAGTGACTGCAGTGATGTGCAGTATGGATAGACTGATCCTGGGCATAGAAAGATAATTAGGTATTGTGCCTGTCTGGCTACGCCTTCAGCATACAGTAGTCTTGAGGTTGTTTACTGCTTACACTTCTTGTATGTGGTTCAGGAAACATAACAACAAGTCTCATGTGGAATTGGGAATCTGTAGGAGAGGGATTTAGATGTGTCGCCAACCAGTCTATGCGATTATTGAGAAACTGCGTGAGAGCTCAGCACACCAGCATGAAGAATGAGATTTGTAATTTAGAGATGTGGACTCAATACGGCAACACAAGATGTGGGAATGCCCACTGGCCTCGTTCCCCAAGCTTACATATGATAAGCTGCAACTATCTTGTCTTGAGCCGCCAAGTCGGTGTGTAACACAGCCTCATCTGGCCAGGGCAGTGGGCTATGACATTTCACCCGCCTGCCAAGAAGATCCTTCTTCTATCTTCTCTCTCCAAAGCCCCCTGTGGCCCCTGAGAGCACCGTCAGCATGCAGCAGTCAGCTGAGGCTGATTGAATTAACTGAAACAAAATGGATTCTACTTGCTCAACCTGCTGGACAGATGAATGCATCACTGACAGACTTTGAATCCAGGCAATGTGAGTGTGTCTGATACAAGCTTTCAGCAGGATATAGTGGCTCAGACAGCCATTAGGATAAACACATTCTCAGTACTACATCAAATACAACTGGGATGACTGTAAAAGATAACAACCCTCAACCCTGGCATGGAGTTCTCTGAGGCTCCGAGAAAGGTTTCTTGTTTCTGCACTGCATCAAAGGCATGGTTGGATGTTTGACGTAGATTTATTTGTTTCCTAGCAATGGGACAGTGTTGGCCTAAGGTTAAAGGAGCAGACTTGTGACTGGAGGTTGCTTGGGAAGTCTGGGTTGTGGAAATTAATGAGAAACGCTTTCCTGTGGTTGCAGCAGGCAGCCCTCAAGCGTAAGTGAACACAGTTCCATGAATTGCATATAATCCTCCTTTCCCTACAACTGTTGCCCCAAGGATGTAAATGAATGTGAGTTACGGTATAAGTCAACATACCTGGTGGAGTACAATATAAACTTCCTGTGAAATCCACAACAACAACATCAAACATTAATGCCATAAATATGATGCTGGGGTGCCCTGAGGAGAGTTACACAAAATACTCAAGAGCACTAATGGATGTTTAAACCAGTGTTATGGTTCCCTTTGGTACACTCCAGGCCACAGGGCAAAAAATACTTACAGTTTCCGGGTTAATTAAAGCAGGAGTTCCTGAACTATTTAGTTTCCTGGTTGTACTGTGGCATATGCCCATACAGATTAAATGCCTATTTGATAAAGGAAAAAGATTTTGTGAGATTATATGTATCAAAATAAACAAAAAAAGAATCCACTGAATGGAGGAGCAGTGGAATTAATCTTCCATTGAACAAGAACACTGAAGTGTGTATATGATCTGACAATAAGCACTTTTTCTTCTCTAAATTTAGTGTTTCAGCCTCCACAATGAGACGCAATTAGAGAGGAAACCCACACTTGGAACAATCCTGTAGGATGGACGCGGGTTCAGCCTCAGGGATTGACACATTGATTCCCTTCAGGCCCTGAGTCTGGGCTCTCATTACCGACGCTTACATGTAAAGCTGTTCACTGCTGCCTCAAGATGTCTGCAGAAGAACCCTAAATTGAGCGCTGCAGTGAGGATGATGGATAGTCTTGTCCAGGATACAGATGGCTCTTGCTGGGGGTCTGGCTCCCCTTTGGGACGAGTCAGCTGGGCTGAGAGACCACATGTTGACAGCCAGAACCTCTTTGCAGTGTAACATAAGCCACCACCGAGCTATCTATAACAGCTTGGAGACCTGCATGTCTCTGAGATACTGCACTATTACCAACCGATCAATAAAGCAGCCAAGTGTAACACTAACAGCTCCAACATGCATGTTATCCATTCTTGACTGTGCATAGTCATGAGTGATGTGTTTCCCCTCTTGAAACTATCATCCCGACATAACCTCCTCCACTCTGCCATATTACTGTATACTACTAATTATAAAATGGATTTTAGTTAAAATATTTTAAAAGCATTTTATCAGTAGTAAATCTAAAAAAAATAGATCAAATATGAACTTTGTAATTATCATTTGACTCTAAAAAATAATATTAATAATACTGGATGATGGATATAATATATCAGTTTCAAGACACAATTATTTACACATGATTTATAAATGCATTTGTAAATTACTGATGACTAATATACAAATAATTTGATACAACATTCATTTCTGAGCATAAAATTGAAGTGTTGATAATGAACATATCATTAATGTATCATTTTCATTGTATGATTTTTTGCATCATTCTAACTTGCTAGTCTATTACTGTATTAATCATTCATAAACCATTACAAGTATTAGTTTACAAGCAGACATACTATATATGACCATGCTAAGAAAGAATCTCAAATGCTTGTTCTAAACAGAGCCATATGTTTGCAGGAATATTTTTTGGATGCTTCAAAATAAGACAGAGTGGTTAGTGTGTGTGTGTGTGCAAATAATATAAACAGAATCTAAACAATCAAAATAATTTGATCGTGATAGGCAAATTACTTTTTCCTGCTTCCTAAGAAGAACTGATGTAATATATCCAACCCCAGGAGTACTAAACTGAATGTGCTGCCAAACCTACAAGTGCAAGGTTTATTGGTGTCACTTGAAATCTGACTGAAAGAGCAAGAGGCTCGTGGGTGATGGACTGCACTTGTGTAAGTGAGGGCTCCAGGGTCACACGTCATTGTGTCTTGCCCTTAGAATAGGCCTTGCCCTCCTGTTCCTGCTGGCCGGGCTCTCCTGTTGGTACAGGTATGGCTAATCACAGACTATGGCATTGGGTCTATGCAGTCAGCCCTGAATAAAACATGGAGCAAAAAATGTAATCAAGAGAGGGCATCTGCGGCCGTCTCAGGCTGCTGGTACTAACACTCCAGCTATTCACCACATGTGTCCTCATACTAATGACAAGCCTAAAAGGAGGCAGAGGGCAACCTCTTTTCATAATCAGAGTGTTTTTATTCATGACATGTCTATTAATTAGTTTGGAATAGTCGGCACCATGTGCTCAGGAGAATTTAAATTGGCTGAAGAGGATTTGCCCTTTCTCTTTTGAGCCAATGATTTCTTGGCAAGTCTTTATAACCAGGGCGGGACAAAGAGCTGGAGAGGAAGAGACAAGGAGATAGAAAGGGTGTCTGTGTGTGTGTATGTCTGTCTGTCTAGCTCTCTCTCTCTCTCTTTCCCTGTGTGAGCTACTCACAGAGCCTATAAATCACAGGAAGCAACAAGATTGAAACAGTAAATGCTGTTTGCCTTGTTACAATGTATCTAATCTAGGTGTGTATATTAGTAAGAAGTACACATGAATCCATTTGAATCCACTGAAAAGAATAACCGTCCCCAAGTCATATCTGTTTGGTGCTTGATTTGACACTTCATCTAAAAGAAGGCATTGCAACTTAGGAATCAAATGCATTATCAAAGCATTAGATAAGCTTGAGAAAAGAATATCTTTGGGAAAAAAAAGGTTTAACATTTTGCCAATGAAAGGCAGAGTAAAATGATTGTGAAGGATTACCTACTTAAAGTGACTTCTTCAAGTGGATGCAGGAGAAAAAAACTTTAGTTTTCTCCAATAAAGGGAGTATAAGTATGTTTACATAAATAAATAAATAGGATCGTTTGATGGGTAATAACACCTACGTCTTGAGAGACAACTACCTTACCAACCTTATTGCTGGATTACGTGATATCCTTTGAAATTCCTGCACCAGTAGCTCCCATGTATTATTCCACTGTAACAACTCGCCATACAAGATAATTAAATGTCTTCTCTCATGGCTTAATCTCTGTCCTCTGTCTCACCACCACAGAAAAGGAGCTATAAATGTTTGTTTATGTCTTCTGTCATTTAAGCTGTACTTCAGCTTCTGTCACAGTACAACCTGACACAATTGCATTTGTAACCTGCTTTCATTCAAATTATGAATCAATAACAGTATCCAATTTAAAACCACAATAATGGAACCTCATAAACAACCTGTCTCTGGTACAATTAACAAATAGGCATACAGTATTGACACTTGTCAAGACATAATCAGCAGTGATGTTTTAGTCATGGTGAAGGATGCAACAGGAGGCAAATTGTTTGCTAATTCTCATTTCACACTCCTAATGTGAAATCAGCCAGGCACACATAGCACCGGTTCCTTTACATGCACAATGGTCTGGCTCGCTGCATAACACCAAATTATCTCTCCCTTGGTTTAATTATTCATTAGGCAAACATAATTAATTTAAGAAGCTTCTCTCACAGGAAGTGTTTCAAATAAAGACCAGAAGGACAGCTTTCTGCTTAATCATTAACTGAACAAAGAACACAGCCAAGAACCTGCATGGTTCTAAATGCTTTATTGAATATAATCTTAATCTGTGCCAACAATTTTCACAGCACCAAAAAGTTGAGGCCCTTTGTCAAAAATGCACTGCAACATTTTTAATGGCCCAGCTGATACAGCTAGAGGCAACTTCAAATTTAAGATCTTAAACCATACTTAATGTCAGTGTGTGTGATTTACCTTCCATGCTAATATGAGCAAGGAACCAAAACCACTGCACAAACTCTCAGATGATTCAAATGGCAGCTGCAACCTTTTCAAGGCCTTACTTGCATACATCATTTAGCAGGCCCTATTTTGTCTCAAGGTGTTGGGGGGCAGGGGACGGGGGGGCTGATGCTTGGGTGATAGAGAGGATGTGAAAACCAGAAAGAAGGACATTTTTCTGCAGCTCCTCTTAGCCAATCCATCTCCCACCCTACATATTTACCAGAGAACCAGCCTAATTAGACCAACTGAGTACACAGGCACACACACACAAACTTTGCCCTTTTCTTCTCCTCCTTTATCTCCCCTTCCTTCGCTCAATCTTCCTGACTCCAACGGAAGCGTCTTAGAGAGAAAGCACAGGCTTTGATCTATCTTCTCCATGATTCTGAGCTTTCAGATCAAGGGGTGGTTTGTATTCAGGCTCACCAAATCCTCAGACGGCCCGAGACAAAGAGCAAACATACTGAAGTGCCTTTCTAGATCCATTTGCCTAAGGATAGAACTGTCTGTTAGTGTGTGTGTGTGTGTGTGTGTGTGTGTGTGTGTGTGTGTGTGTGTGTGTGTGTGTGTGTGTGTGTGTGTGTGTGTGTGTGTGTGTGTGTGTGTGTTTGTATCTTTGTGCATTGACCCTTTTCTGTTGCATCCCCTTGTGCCACTCAATTCAAACAATTAATACAGACTTCATTTTGCTCTAAATTAATTTTATTCCAATCTATTTTTCAGCCTTGATGAAATGTCTAAATGGAAGGACAGAGGCTTCCATAGTGCTTCTGCCATTGTCTGAATTCACCTTATTTCAAGTAAAGTTTCTTCATGGAATTAGTCTCTGCAAGCAAACTATCCGCCTTCATATTACCATGGAAACCACAAGATATTTTTTTTCCCCCTAGGGATCTATTAAAACACTTCTATTCTGAGGATCTATTCATGAGTCAATGAAAAGTGTGAATATGACACCTCTATGCTACTTCTGCCAGTGTGTCTCTTGGTCAATAATTTTAGTTTAAAGGCTCCAAACCAAGCTGTAACCAAGGAGCAGTGGATTGTTTTGGTCATAATAACTTCTGGAGAAAGAATACTTCAGCGTTCAAAGTTTTTCTCAGCTATTCTTGATTTAGTTGTTTAGCATCTTCATGCAGCCATTTTGTAGTTGTTGTTGCTGTTTTTCTGAGCCCTGTCTTATTTTAATCGCTACAAAAACTATAAAAAAAAATTTTTAAAGCGTTAAAAAGACTAAATGTAAAAATGTTACTCTGTACATCAAGGATGCTCTCACCAATTAGCTAATAAATTAAAGCTCTTTTAGATATTGACCCATCATTCAATTTGATAAATTAACCTGTGTTTGAATGTGATGAACTGGCAACAAAATACATAAATGAGTGCGTTCATATCTTTCGCCATGCAAGAGATGGGACATATCACTCTGAGATAAAGTCAATGAAAAAAATCTGAACAAACTTCGTCCAAGGTTTCTTTGTAATAAGGTTGTGACAACATATAACATTGTTGAAACTTATCTTTCAAATAAAACATAATAGTACTTTAATATTATAATGTTTATTACCTAAAGTACATAATATATTACATCTGCCATGATCATTATTACAAAGTTTTTGTTTTACTAGCCACACACAGGTTGAAACAATCATTCTGAGTTGCTTCAGAAACCAGTGTAACAATCTAATCCTTGTAGAACCATCCCTTTTGCAAGCAGTGGCAAGAAAAGGCAAATGAGTGGGGAAAAAACATTTGCAAACCTTTAGAATCTGTTTGAACTTTTGCCTTCAAATGTGTCCTCATATTTACCTTCATAATCAGTTTGGACAGACTGGATTGTGCTGTGAAATGAAATGTGAGTTCACAAATCCCATTGGCTTATAGGGTGACAAATCCAGTTGGCCAGAAACGTTTCTCTTATCCCTACTTTCATTTACAGTTGAGTGCAGCAAATATGAAAAAAAGTCCATGGGTAACTTTGTAACTTAGAGTTTAAAAGGCTAAAAACAGCAAAGAGCACCATCACAAATGGCAAGGGATACTGAGACAGGGAGTGCACACACAGACAACAAAAGGAAAGGCTGCAGAATAAAATGTCTCCAAATTCACAGCTGATGTTTTAATCCAATATCCTTGGCACATGGAACTGTGTAAAAATCACATTGTGGTTTGTCCCCTATAAAAGCCATAGGCATGGCTTTATGCCATCCAAATTGGCAATCCTAAAGCACCAAAAGCAGAATTGAACAACAATCTAACAAGAGAAAGACAGATTCAAAGAGAATGTATTGCAGCCAAAGGACAGAGGTAGAAATCAACATGACCAAGTAAAAACGAGATAGGCTGTGAGGAATGAAGCAATCTTCTTCAATTTTTAGTTTAACTTGTGTATTCCTCTATTGGGTGAGATTTAAAGGTTAAATACCTTGTGGAAGATCATTTAAGTTATCATTATCTTGTTTTTTTTCTGTTTTTTTCTCATGTTTGTGTAGTATTTTGGAATGAAACCCCTCAATATCTTGTCTAAAATTATAATTCTGGCTTAAACAAAATGGTAGCTATAGCAAATATCTCAGACGTTGACTTGGATCTGATAAAGCTCTCTAGAAGTCAAACCATTTTTTATCTCATTTTTGTATTTTCTCTATGCACTATAATTAAATACACTATAGGCTGGCTTACACTATTTGAACTATGTTTCTAAGTGCTGTCTCCGCCCTCCTGTCTCTGCATTACCTTTCATCACTACCTCAAATGTGCATCTACATGCAGAGCCAGGGCTCCTGGAGCTGGGCCAACGAGTCTCCCTACAGCCTCTCAGCAGAAACAGCTTTGTCAAACTCAGTTAGCCGCCTCCGAGGGGAAACACCTCTTTCCACAGTAATACTCCAACTATTCACATCATGCCCCTGCCTCTGCCCCGGCCACCTCATCAATCCACACAGCAACAAAGGTAAACAGCCTCACACCTCCCAAACAGAGGCCCGTGCTGCTTTGTTGACACAATGTATGTGCAAACCACCTGCACAGAGGGTGAACGAGTCACAGGATAGACTGAGCTTCATTTACAGAAGGTAATTGCACTGGAGCCAAGTGGTGCAGTTTTGTGATGAGATTTTTCACAGCTTGAACAAAACAAAACTGGCTTGATGAAACTACTTGGACAGGGGCATATAAAAAGTTAATCTAAACACAAACATTCCAGCAGAAACGGACACTGACATTGACAGGCTATTTACCAGCAGTCCTCCTTTATTGTGTACACCTAGGCAGTAAATAACATGACACTTGTCTGGTTGGGATCACTTAAGATGCCCTGATAAACATTTTCAGGGTTATTGTTTTGAGCAATGGTGGGTTCTGTATGCCCTCCTGGTTTTGTTAAGGCCTTGACAAAATGGTGTATCTAATGTTTTTCATAATATAAATGAAAGGAATGAAGGGGAGACAATTCCTCACTACTTTTCCTTAATTTCCTCCCTTTCCTCCCAAACTCTGCACTCACTTTTACACCCTCCTTGTCAAATTGTTTCTAACCTGCTACCTTAGTTGAACCGAGGCACAATTCTTGCCATGGAAACACAGGATATACCCTCACAGCTGTGATCTCATTGAAGATGTTCTACTTCCCTCAGTCAAATCTGCAAATTTTATGCTATACTATGTACATGTTCCTCCGTCTTTCTCTGAATTCAGTGTGGAAAAAATGAGAAACACATCTTTGAAAACAACTGATGCCAAAGAAAATTGCCATTGCCCAATGTGCAGAGATAATAAGACACTGTTTACTGAAAAGTCTAACCAAGGCATTATTTCAACAGATGTCTTCACATGTTTTGAATTCAGATTTATTCCTTTTGTCGTGATGAAAAACTCAGGATATGGCAGAACATTTCATTCACAATACAGCAATAGAAATGGATAAAACTCAAGAATCGTGTGAGTGTTTGGTAGCAGCATGGACACTTGTTCAAAAAATGCCCCCAGATGATCTCTCATAGAATATTTTCTCTCCTTATCCCAAGGCTGCTAACTGATAAACATCTGGGTTTTTTGTTTCTGCAGACCAGACTCCACTTGAGAAAAACAGAGATGTATTTATGATGCTACTCATGTTGATATTGAAAAAGAAAAAAAATACAGAAGGCAAGCTCAAAGCAAATCTGAGGTGTTTTTCAATGGTTCTATTCAAACTGTCTCTTAAAACTAATAATGATTACAATATACACTGTTAAGGGCAGGTACTTGGAGTTTCTCAGGGCAAGAAAATAGTGCTATTTATGTATTGTCTATTGTTGCTAAATGAAAGGATAGAGATGAAATGGAGGTTAGAGAGAAAATCATACATTCTTTGAAATCGGTGCATTTCTAAAAAGTACAGCATGCTACAATAGTTAGTATTGTTGATTCACTGCTAGTAGGAACTAGCTTGTTTCCCTTTGTAGATTCTACCCTGAAGTATGTATGTTGTGATAGATTGAGATATGCTGTTGTTATATAACTGGCCTGTTATGTTATGTGCTTGCCCTGCTCCAGTAAAGACACCGACCCAAATATTATGGAGTGTCCCCTCCAGCTGGATAGCAGCTCATCAGTTTATCTCACTTATATAAATCAGTGACGTAATTAAACAGTATCAATTAAATTTGATACATTTATTTGTTTAAATTTATTAGCAGCTAAGATAATAATTGATATCCATGGTGCAGTTAGCAGACATTTCCACCAGAGGTTAAGCTAATGTCATGGTGATATCTGTGCTAATTCCCTCTCCTTCTTCCTTCTACCAAATATCTGGTTACACAGTCACATTATGGGGACTCATCTCCCATACCGGGGACAAAAAGGTTGTCCCCACAAGGCAAAACATTACATTTTAGAGCTTGACTTATTTTTTGGTTAAAGGAATAGTTTGACATTTTCAGAGAGGTGCTTATTTGCTTTCTTTCTGAGCGTTTGATGAGAAGATCAACACCACTGTCATGTCTGTATGCTTAATATAAAGCTAGGGCCAGCAGGGTTAGCTTAGCTTAAACAGGATGTAACACTCTGTAAAACCACAACTTGCCATTTTTACATTTCTTCTTGTGTGCAGATTAAACAAGATATAACACGGTGATTAAGGAGCTTTACCGTACAGGTTCCATTTGGAGAATTTGAACAGTTCCTTTGTCTCTCTTTGTGTCTACCTGTCATTTCTGCCAACCGAAGTCATTTCACCCTCTATGGCCTGATCCTAAATTACACAATTTATACTGAATCATGTATGAAGAGGAATGTAATAACACAATATAAAATTGGTTCACTATGTTCACATACACATCCAGAACTGCTATATGGAGACATCTGACTTTATAAAAACTGTGGATTTCCCATCAGTTACAACTTAACGCTACAACCGTAGCTTAAAAGGTGGTGAGCTCTATGATCCAAGGATTAAATCCCTGAGGAGCCGAGAAATCGAGACACGGTTGGTAAATAGACATAATAATCTGATTATGGCAATGGTCAGACTATATCATCATTCCAGTTAAGACATCTACGTGTGTTTCTAAAAAGATTGTTGGATTGATGATACTGTTTTGCTACGCATATTGTAAAAACTAGCTGAACACACTTTCTTACTCATGGAACATCTTTGGCTGTCTTTTCCAACAGGTGATTTGCTCTCGACATGAAACCCCTTTATTAGTTATTATGGAAATAATCACATTAACATAACAGCATGGTGTGTACATGAGTTTGATGTTACTTGGGCTACATCAAATTTACTCCAAATTACTTTGACAGATGACTGTTCTCATATATCCACCAAAGGAATGAATGTAATATTTTAATGTTTAATCCTCATGAGAAGCACAGGAGTTAGTATTATGAATGGCAATACAAAATCATTTGGCCTATTCCCACCCAGGCTCTTCCTGACCACCTCGGTTTACCATGGACATACTGTGTAAAAGGTCTTTTCGAGACTTTACCAAAAACCAGTCTGTACTGTCAGAATTCCTTTCTATCAGTTTGCGTTTATAATTCAGATATGATCCTATAAAGTACAAACAGCCAGGCTTTACGGACTGAATACGTGCTCCTCCGCAAAGCTACATTAAAAAACAGATCTCTGGGTTAAATGGGAGGTCAAATAAGGATTTTTAAATGTTATGCAACGGTTTTTGCACATTCACATTTACATCCGAAAACACAATAACAAAGACTGCTATAAACTATAAAACAAACAACTACTATAACAGCATAACATGAAAAAATAAAATGAGAAAGTAAAGAGTATGTTCCGTATATTTCCTGGTTTTCTGTTTGTGTTGGATCTTTCAGTGATGTTTTGAACTCAGAGGCAGTCATAAAACCCTTTATTCAAATAATGGAAGATATAAGGTTGATTACAGATATCAGTGAAGTGTAATGCTTGAGTAATAATCTATTTAGTTAATTTAAATATATCATGCTCAATGAATGCATTGGCCTACGGGCTTCAGCAAATCATCCAAAAACAACCAGAAGGCAACCAAGAGGAGCAGCTTAACAATATGCACACACACACACACCCATCTAAATACACGTCTATTTCCAGGCAAACATACTGGTCTCACATTTCATCCAGAATGACAGATAACAAACAGAACCATAAGCAGTTAAATGGAAGAGTTTAACATTTTAATGCTTGCCAGAACTTTTCAAAAAAGTAAAAATCCCACATTTCGATTGGTATCAGGATGGTACTTAACTAATTCCAATTTGTAAACAATAACAAGTTTGTGATGCATTTTAGAAACCTGTCAAAGGTCGTATTTGTTAGACTCTTCTCTCAGGCAAGGATATCTGAAATACTCCTAATATCAAAAACAGAATTATGGATAAACATAACAGACTGACAACTCGAGAGACGAGGACACAGATTATAACAAGAGTATCCAGTAATGTTAGTGGCTCTGAGGTTGTACTTCGACACAGCAATGGTTTGCACAAAATGTTAATGTTGGCATGGAAACATTTTCACAATGACAATGCTAACATGATGACGATCACCATCTTAGTTTAGGCTCTTAGCGTGCTAACATTTGCTAATTAGTTCAGTCAGTCAGTTAGCAGTTATTTGCTACCTACCAAAGTATTGGAGAAATGCTGACCTGGTGATTGTGCTAGATGGAAAGTCAGGGGATAAAGTTATTAATATTTTGACCAAATTTAATGGTAATCCATCAAATAGCGAGATGAAAAGGCATTAAGGATTTCCAAAGTCACTAAGATTAATCATCTGGACACAATGGATATCTTTACCAACTTTAATAGTACCAATCCAAGACATTTCACTAAAAAAACAAAAAATAACCACTTGTCAGCAGAAGGACAATTCAGGGGGAACCAAAGAAAGAAAAAGAAATGTCAGAAATGCACAGACGAGCTTTTACCACAAAAGGCTATTGTCCAGCAATCAATGACGTGGTCTGACAGAGCTCCAGCCGTTCCTTGCTAAGTAGTCCATTCTTACGGGCGAGTATCGTTTTTAAAGGCTGCTCACTGCTCTGACAGATGAGAATGGTCACAATGAGCTGGCTCTCCATCACCAGGAGAGAAGCAGAGGCAGAGGACCGTCTTATAACTGACAGACAATTGCCTGACCACCTGGCAGTCGCTTGGACTGACAATGTTCGATATTTTGAAGATGGCGGTCGATGTTAGAGCCTCTAAATTATACACAAGGTCCTCTGGGACATCTCTCCAATACAACTCACTACAGAGAGCGAGGCTCACGGTCCCATCGCAGGCCTCTGCTCTGTGTATGTATTGTCTGAACCAAAGACATGCTTGGGAATGGATGAATGTCTGTGCTACTCTGCTTTATTTTAACCAGTGCCTTAAAGTCAGGGATGTTATTTCCGCTGCAAGAATTTAGTGTTTTTGTTCATCTTATGATGAGTTTGTCATAGGTAGTACGTGTACTTAAAATCATACATCACAGGGAAAAAAATCAAGACATAAGTAAAAGCACAGTGGAGTGCAAAAGCAGCCAGGCTGCAACTATAACCGCAATAACTTTCCTCGGCGTCTTGCAAACCTGGTTTGCTTGTGTTTGTCTCTGGCTATTTTCAATTACTCGTGGAGCGACTATCCCCTTCCTTGATCTATCCACAACATTGCTATCTTTCTCTGCTACTTATAATATGTTTACTCATCCTGATGAATTCAATTACATCTTTTCAGAGGAAATTACTGTGGGGGTGGCTCAGCCTGCCAAAGGTCAGCACCAACTGTGAATACTAAAACTACTCCCCCAAACACATTACATAGCCTATTACCCGCTGCTTTCCACACAGCACTCTCCAACCCTCCATAAGCCTTTCCACTGCCACAGATGAAATGCTTTCTAGATGGGATCTGGCGTGGAGAAGAGGGGAAGAGAGCTAGAGCTGTCCCCAGGCCTAATCGTTTCAGAGAGCCATCCCCGCTGCAGCCGCAAAACACGCCAGTGCTGATTAGGGAGGTGTACACGGCCAGGCATAGTGTGAAAGGTGGGGAAAGGAGGCTTGGCCTTGGGGAGGCTAGCCATGCCGACTCTTTTTTTCCATGGACGACTGGTAGGATCGATAAGGCGCAAGGCCAAAGGCAACGCAGGTAGAAAGTAAGCCAGTGACGTACTACCTTGACAAAGTGGTAGACATCTCTTCATTTAGGGTTTTGCTAGAGGGTTACTCTTCACTTAGAATAAATTAAATGTGGATGCCCCACCACCACCACCGACACCGACTGACCAGGCACAGTTTCTGAGTCCACTGCCCTCCCTGCTGGATGTCCTACCATGATCCTCTGCTTTGAGAGAGAGATTTCATGAGCGGAGCAGCTCAGAGTGCCCAACCCGGAGAAAAAAATCTCTCCTCTGCTGAGGATATATGGTGACAATTTCATTGGAAAACCTTTTACTTTAAATCTCTGAAGAGATTGTTGTGTTGAGACAAAACACAGGCTGTCGGAGAAACTTTTTACATAATTATCTAAACGGAAGAATCCTTTTCAGGTCTATTCAAACTGTCAAACTGATTAAGCAAACAGGACAGGAAATGCTATGAAGATAAAAGCCAGTTTCTTCTCTCTACATTGTTGTATTTTTTTTGACTATTTCACGGTACTATGTAGTACTACTGTAGTAGTACTATATTATATTTTTTATATTATACTTTAATTTAAATTGGGTGTAAAAACAGACTCTAATTTACCTGGGATCAGAATGTAGGCTACATGCTCCAAAAGATAATGTACAAAGGCAAATTATGTAAAGGTTGTTATGCTCTAAAATCATTATATATTGTTGCTGCATTCTCTCTGTAAATCTGTGTGTCAACAGTAATTTCTACGTGAAGGATTATGTTGTATGAGTATGACGTCAGTGTTGGTGTTATTTTAACATTCAAACAAATTATATGTGTGAATATATGAATTTAAGGATGCAGACTTCAAAACATACACATATTATTAATTGAGCCATTGACATTGTGTCACTTCAAATACAGGAAGATGATCCTGCTTCTTGACCAAATTGTAAGAATGCAGGAAAAAAATAAACATGTGTCATATCACTTCACATTGTCCATATCTGAGTTGTAAGACTGAACTGTAGTCTACTTCAAGATTTAGAAGTACAGCCTGATTTAGTGAGAACACTGGGGATTATTTTCTATAGGGTAAAACCAGCTGTTGGAGAACCAATCTAAGCAAAACACTGATGATATTCAAAATGATCCTTGCAAACATACTCTTTTCCCTCTGACAAATAAACCTCCACACGTTTGAGGGTGAAAATATGTGAGGCAATGATTCAAATTAGGATGCATAGAACATTCTCACAGAGCGAGAGAGGCATTTGCACATGAAGAGTTGAAAATGAGTCGCATTCAGCCAAGCTGTGAGCTCCACCTAGGAGGCAGTGAAAGAGACCAAGACAGGCACAGAAAGGGGCTGAGGCAGGCAGGCGCCAAGCCTTGAAGAGGGGCATTCTGGCATAATGACTCTCATTTACCATTGACAGGCCTTGGGAAAGTTAAACTAATTATGACAGCACACAGATGCTGAATAGCCCTTGATGAAGTTAATCACTGGCAATCCAACAAACAGGTGTTGACTGATTTCTCTTACCTCCCCTGGAATTATAGGATGTTCCAATTTTTCTAGCGTACCATGATCCTGGGAAATTTTAATGAACATTTGTGAATATGATAGACACCTCATACTTTGGAAAACAGAAAACTGGTGTCGTGACCTATGCTAGTTTGAAACACAAAATGAGCTTCATTCCACTGTATTGGTAACAGGTGTCAATACAAAAGCATTCTCACGGAAATGTTACGTCAGCCTTTCTGTGAGCTCAGTAGCTCAATGGCTGTCAGTAGAGCAGATTTAATATGTTCCTCTTCCAATATTAACCTTAGAGACCAACACAACATGATAAGGTAGCCTATTTAAATTTGTTTTGACCTGGTCACAGACTTAAATAAGTTTTAGGGTCATAGACTTAAATAAGGTAAGAAAAATGTTTCTGTTTCCATGTGAAGTGGGTGCTAAATTATTGTATGACATGATCTAAAATGGAATGTGGTAAAGTAATAATTATCATTTGTCATATATTGTCGATCTACTGATGTCTTATCCAATATGATCCATTACAAATAATCTTCTGATCTTAAACAACAAAAATTAAAGGAAGACTTATTGTTGATATCCAAATCAGACTTCCAACTATAACACATTAATATAACCAGTAGTGGCATTTCAAGTAGAGCTCTGTCAACCAGGATGAGATCATAACTAAAATTAATGAGCTTTCAGATACATAAAACATCTTTTTCTCCAACTCCCAGATCACTACAGATCGCTGTTAGGCTGTTAGATGGAGATAATGTGTAGGCATAAAGATAATAGGCTTGGCTGTATGTCATTAAGTTGTGTAAAACTTCAAGGGCCTCACTAGCGCCAATGAAAACTCTCCACACTGAATGGATACATGAATAGCTATTAATTATCTGAAAGGTTTTTATTAGATGTACTCATTTGAATATCTTTACAAAATTCAATTAATAGGCTGATTTGTTGGGAATGGATGGGTAACTGCTGAAAGAAAAAAATATTTTTTTAAGTAAATATAGGTTCAGTACACTGGCTTTCTAAAGTAGACTGGGAACATGTCTAATCATAATTTATTGGCGGGTGGTAGGAAGATTTATACAGTTTATATTCCTCTAATATATCTGACATAGAATCTGACCAGACAGAATACTGTAAATGTAACAGCTACTTCTGATAACATGCTTCACATAGAGTATAATTTTGATGGATACCACTTGTGACAAGATCAAGCTGTTGCCTTCTGGATGTCTATGCAAGTCAATGTTTATAAAAAGTTCAATCACTTTGTCCCTGAGAGATTTGCAGGGAGATAATTAATGGCCCGTAGCGTTCTCACACACTGCTAAGTATGACTTGTTGCAGTTTGGAAATCCCATCCTCAAAACATGGTTGCTGGTTGTTGTGCATGGGCATCTCTTTTAATCGCACGACACATACCTCAACCAATTCACACAAAATCTACTTTTAATTCTAATAAAGTAAATGCTGTTTTTATTATATTTATACTTTATATTAATTAACTTTTTTTAATTTACCCTTCTGTGATTTGAGAGAGACTGTACCTCACACGACAAGCAGCCATTCAATCAAAGGACAAACGACCTCCTCTTATTAATGTGAAAAAATAAAGGGAACAAAGGCTTGAGCGATTAATTTCCGAAACAACATCATTTGTTATAACCATGAACTTTGTGCCATTTAGTCCTATGCTTTTTTTTTTAACTTAAACAGTGGGTAGTTTCTGTATTTCTTGCATGCTTACATTTCCTTTTGTCTTTTGGCTTGCCGTCTATGCGATGCTATTGTTTTCACTAATTTCATCCTAGATGAACATTTACGTATGAAAGAAATATGATGCTAAAATTGTAGTCTAAGGCCAGGACAAGCTGCTTTCTGTAATATGTAAAAAAAATCTTTAATCCATCTGCTTGTGCACTTTTTCTGACTTTGAAAAGACGTGAAAAGTTAGAAGCCAATATAATCTCATATTAATTCACGAAACAAGAGAGAAAATTAAAACATTTCAAGCAATGTAATGTTTTAGCTGTTAATATCTACATTTGGTGAAATTTTAATGACACAACTCTGGCTCCTACAGTGACAACACACAGTACAGGGTGTTGTTTAAAAAAATCAACACTGTGCCTGAATACTTCAGTTGCATCCAGCACATGCAAAAAAAAAAACATAATAAGCTATTGGAAATAAATGTTTTATGAGGCACTTTTGATGTACTGTTCACACTCAAGTGTGAAATCCTGAATAACAAAAGCAGCCTCATCTTGCACTGCAAATAGCAGGTGTAAGGCACAATTGAACATGAATAGAAAATAAAAACCAGCTGTTAAGGAACAATCAGTTGCTTGTACTTCTGATGACCCCATAAAGCTATAATTATAACTTAAATGATTAACTGAAAGGGACATTTTTCTTTACACAATATTTTGATGATTACACTGGGGAAAATAATGGCACAGTTCCCAAAATCTTGCAAAAAATCTCTGTTCCTGTGCTCACGACAGTGAGATAAATGGGTGTTGTATTCCCTGCGAGGTAACAGACTGAGGCAAGTTCACAACAACAGGCTGTGCCATAAACGAGAAATTAAGACCTCTTCTAAACCAAAACTTCATTCGCTCCCATGCGTGCATACACATTCAAACCTTCTAGCAATGGCAAAACATGAAAACCATGAGAATTGAAAATCGAACTGGCCCACCTTGGACAATCTACAAAGAGATGAACAATAGCTGGCCAAGCAACAGCAGAGAATTCACTAATGGAAGCTGTTAAATTTCATTTTCTTCTAAAAATAGTGCACTGTGCACTTTTTCCTCTCCCCAGAGTTTTGACCTGTGAGAGAACTATGCAGGTGCGTTCTGGGGATATGTGCAATTGTGACTCTGAAAGAACTCAGAAAAATCACACATCTTCTGCTACCAAGCAGTATTTTACAGCGTTCCACTGCTGAGTGGGAGTCTATTCAAACAACTTAATTAAACATTTAAACAAAATAAAATGTCCTCTGAGGCTATTAGGTTATACCACAAATAGATGGATTTTGCACTTTGCTTACATGAGGTTGTGAAACTATGTACTGAAGGAATGCAGCACCTTTCCTCCGCTAAATATTCAATCAGCGGATGTTTTGCTGATGGTGTAATATATTGTTTCCGGCACTGGTCCAGAATTGCACCCCAGTTTTGGATGGGCCAAGGCGTAGCCGAATGAATGAAACAGCCCAGGCAATATGAATTCATTTTCACAGTTATTGTACTGTTTAGTAATCACTCGGTTCCCATAAATGTCTTCAGTTTCAACATGAAACAGAGAGCGTTCATGAAAGGTTTCATTAAAAAGAGGATGTGGAAAGGCGTTCAATCTACTGGCATTTATTCCGCCTCTTGCTAAAGAAATGTGTTAGAATATTATGTGTTACAATGAACTGATGAGCTGATGTGTGTTCATGTAAGAAAAAACTGTCAAATTGTTATTTTTACTGTATATTTAACATTTAATCCTGCTCAGATAAATAAGCTCAGATATACATATCAATTTATCAAGCCTTAGCTGGGACTGTACAGTGACTGCACATTGCATGATATTTTATTCACCTTATTTATAAGTCATTACTGATTCTCAGCACACTGGACAAACTGTATATGCGTGCACTGCCTTGGAGGTGACTTGACAAATAAGAGATCTACTGTGCGTTACACATAAAGAAAAAAAAAAAAAAAGGACGGTGACTGTAAAACTGTGTGGACTAGTTGAAACACAGAAAGCATCGTTGCAATGATGAAGAGAGAGAGAAGACGCGCGACGGAGAAATGATTAGAACAAGGGCCACTGTGCGCGGATCCGTCCCCACAAGCACTAAACTGTGTCAAACAGCTTGGTCAGTAATCTTCAGCAATTCCTGAGGATTAGAGTCTTATTACCGAGCACCGTCTGCCTCACAGAGCTCGCCGCCTCAGTCACTTCCTCACTGTTTACTCCGAGTTTCGGCAAATAACTGAAAAATGTCCACTGGAAAACGGAGCGCGTTGCCTTGAATGCGTTTTTGTTTTTTGTTTTTTTGTTTTTTTTTGTTTTTCAAGCGTTTCGTTTGGATGTCTTACCAAGACCCCCCGCTCTATCTCTGGCCAAATGCGCGTGTGGCTGTGTCTGCGAGCGTGTCCGCGTGTGCTGCAGTCCGAAGAGGTTCTCGAAGTTGTGGCCGACGCTAAAAGCCGTTATGTAACCGCTAAACACCTTTTATCCGGTGGCGAAATGGGGGGGATCCATAACTTCTCATTAGCCACACTCCGCGTGTAGTGCGGAGCCACATGGGGGGAAACGATTTTCATTTATTTCCGTGCATGCTTCTAATTTCATATTTGAGTTGCCCGTGTAGTTCAAAAGTAGTAGTTCAGAATCTGTGTAATTGGTTAATAGAAGTATCTTTGCGGTCTACAACTTCGTACCTTCGCACCGTCACATTGTGAACCTGCTATCAGTTTGTAAGCACTCCATTTTGTTCATGCCGCCACATGCAGAGTCGGGAACCGCGGTGCCGTCGCCCAGCGCTCAGCTCTGCGCCCTCGCCTCGCATAGTCGGACGGAAGGGAGCACACGGAACAATGGGCGCAAAGTGCGTGCGAGACCCAAGTTCTTACCTTGCCCGTGGCTTCCGGCCGCGGCGGCCGCGAGGACCGCGACCGTGAAGAGGGTCTTCAGCGGACAGTCTCGTCTCACACACATGTCTACTAAAGTCGGGCTCGCTCTGCGCGTAGCTACAGAGAACGTCCTTGTGTTGAGAAAGAATACTTCCCAGGGCTTAACAAGAGAAAAAAAAAAAAAAAAGAAAGAAAGAGAAGAAGAAAAAAAAAAAAGCAAGCGAAGCGAGAATGTCAACGTCTGCGAAACACAGACGGAGCCGCGCGGGTTGCCGTCGCACTTCCTTTATAATTGGCGGAGGGGGGAAGACAGTCGACGATGATCAGGCGAAACGCGGAGGTCGCCTCTCAGGTTGGACCATCGCTAAGCGGATTCCTGGCTGTGTGAGCTGTCGGCGCACGGAGAGCAGAAGCCGCCGAGGCTTCAGCACCGCGGACAGCTCCTAGCGTCCGCTGGTGGAACAACCTCCGCAAAGTTAGTTGAGGGAGTTAGAGCCCCGTACACTCTCTGCCTTTTCCTTACATTTCCTTTACACTCGTTGGCTTCAGTCTTCTTTTTAATTTCATCACTAAGCGTTTTTTTCACGTTTATCTACTGTTTTCCTCGACATCACAGTCGTGTAATCGGGTTCAAGTGTACAGAAAAGGGGATATTTTTAGGCATACCGATCTAGTGCTGCTGTTCACAACGAGCACCAACAAACTGTGTACCTGTCATTTCTATCCGGATTATTTAGTCCTTTATTTGAACTGATAGTCTCGCCAGATCAAAATCTCTCTTTTCAAAAGAGGCCTTTGAACAAGAGAATAAAAATATAGAGTGTGAGCATGGACAAAAACACAACAAATTCACAACAAGCATAGCCTGAAATTTTTACATCAAGTACACAGAACAGTAGTCACATATTAGAAAAACAACTGAAAGGAGAATTCAATGTGTTTGAGCGCAATATTTTTAAAATCCGCAAAAGCAACGAAAGAGTTTAAAAGGATTTTAAAAAAACCCTTAGTAAGTCATTCCATTGGTGAATAGCATAGTATTAAAACTAGTTTTGGAAAACGCAGTTCAGATTATGTTAAAATATCCTGTGTCCCAAGATTATAACGACCTTATTTACATTAGAGAGTAGAGAAAGTTTTATTGGCATGAGAATTTGCAGTCCACTTCAATAGATGTACAGCGCAACCCTCCTCTGTTGGCCAAGAGGAGCAACCAACCTTTTCACACAGGACACAATGGTGAGTGAGGAATTTATCACATGTGGTAAAGCACAGTGATCCGTGACACACGGAGTCGAGAGGCTTGAAGGTGGAAGGAGAGGCGTGCATGTTTACAACATCACCATGAAAGACAGGATGGTGGATCAAAGAATGTTCGTCTGTACGGAAATCGGATTTTTGATCTTCAATTTGCTGGTCAAGTGTGCCACATGGATCTTAAAAGTGAGCGCTGTCTAGCCAGATACCTAAATATTTGTAATCTTTGTATGCTTTTGTCCATACCACAATTACGTTGCATTACATTTAACTACCGACCCTAATTTTGACACACACCATTCTCCTTTTTTGCCTGCAGAGTCAGGACTGAAGCTGAGTCATAATTTTCCCGTCTCTTCTTCTTCTTTTTAAAATCCTTTTTCCCAAGCTCAAGCTCAGCCTCTGCATGAAAAAGCCCCGAGGTGAAATGTTCCTCAGGTGCTGGAAATAATCATGACATGAGTCTCCGAGTCTCTTAGGTCAATTCTTTTGTCCCTTTTCTTGGTTCAGTTTATGTCTCAGGGCTGTATCTATTTGCCAGTGACGGATGTCTGCCCAGTGCTTGAAGGAGAACTTTAATGAATAAAGTGGGGTTGCTAAAAGTGGTTACTGAGGGTAAACCAGTAAAAGTTAACTGGTACAGTGCAGTATTTTGAGCAGTATAGCAAGAGCCAACGCCTTGATGAGAATATAAACTGTAGCATGAGCAAGACACTGAACTCCTAGAAGCTATAGGGCTGTTGATCTATGACCTCTGACGTCCCTCTGGAGTCCGAGTAAGTGGAAAGATGATTCGCCTGAAAGATCAATTAGGTATTACATCATTGTTCTTGTAACAGGAGTTAATCAGAGTAAGGGAAGTTATCAAAGGCTATCTTAGCCTTCCAAGTAGTTGCTACCGACTGTGCTTTTAATTCATCACTAATCTCATCATCCAGTCTGAGTATGACAAAAGTGATTTTTCGGAAATTACTAGTCTGATAAATTTGTAGAAATATACTCCCCCCTTATGACACCAAAACAGTCAAGTATTAGTAGATAGTAGCTATAATGCTTATCATTACACCCCCTTTAGTTATCTAGGTCATATTAGTCTGTTATATGAAAAGAGGCTTAATATAGCCAGTAAAATACTTGCTATGTGTCCACATTCTGTTCATCCAGTCAGTGATTTCTGCGTAAGTTGTGCAAAGACAATGAAATTCACAAAACTTTCACAGTCTACAGAGAGAAATAAGCAACACAACATAGCGCTTTTCAGGACAGATTTCTCTGCTATTGTATTGCACTCTGTAACCTGAACAGAAAAAGATACAGCCGGTTGACGTGCATTCACACGCATCCTGTGTGGCAAGACAGAGCACAACAACAGCATCAAAATAAAAGTAATTAGAAGACAAGAATAGAGATGGGGTTGTGAGTGGGGAATAAAGGTGTTGCAAGAGAACCAGAGACAGACTTTATTGAAGACACTGAAATAGTATATGTAAGCAGACACTGTTTCAAAAAGACCACTCCTTCTAAAAATAAAATGTGCACAGTGGAAGCAATAAAATGTGCACTTGTTCTTTGAATTCTACAAATGCAGTATCCAATCATAAGCCATGTGTGATTTGTTTCTGTCACACCTCTGGCCCTTCAGACTCTACTGCCCGGGCTTAAGAGAAATTTTACTTTGGAAATATTGTGTATGTCAGTGTCATTGCACACAGACCCATTTTGTACTCTCCTTTATTCTCTCCTTCTCCTTTTCCCTTTTTTATCTTTGACTTCTCTTTCAGGTTCTATTTGACTTTGTCTCACTTTGCTTCTCTCCGTCTCCTCTATCACCGCGCCAACGTGTCTCTCTTCCATCTAAATTTATCTTTCTGTTTCCCTCCCCATCCCCAAGCATGGGATACTCTCCTTGCATCACTTCCATACTCCCTCTGGCCTGACTCAGAAACGGCTCTAATGGTGCAACTTTCCCTTTAGTGAAGCTCGGTGAAGCCATAAAGCAGCCCTGAGGTCTAGTTGGCAGCCAGATGGTTGCAGCCGAGCTTTCATTCTGCTAATGGGTAGGGGGGGGGGGAGCTGAGCAGTTAATGAAAATCAGACTCTCGAAATGAAATGACCAATGTCCCAAGGTAATGACGCACACATCGGCAGCAAGCCTTTACAAGCATTAAGGTAATCTTAGATGGCAGGATTATGTAAAAACATCTTATGATGACTGTTCATTAGATAGCTAAGGACTGACTGATTATTACATGGCATGTTCAGCTAACAAACACGCTCCTACTGACTCAGAGCCCTATCTGTGATAAGTGCTTCATCCAAGCAAGGCTGAGTGCCAAATGCTATCAATGAGTCTCTACCCACGCAGCATTATAGCGTACAAATTATGGCCCATATTACAGTCACAGACAACAATATTACAGTTACAGGACTCACAAATGCATGCAGGGCTAATCATCGTGCATTACATTCACAGTGCAGAACCGTGACCCCTTTCAGCCAACAATCACAATTAGCGTACTGTCCCGAAATCTGTCCACCGCTCGCTGCTATTTACTAGTATTTGTCTTGCATTAGGCTATGCCAATCACACTTCAGCTGTTAGAGGGGAGGAAAACATGAGAGATTTAGTGTTTGAAACTGAGGGATAATATCAGAGTTTGAGGTAGAAATGAATATATACCAGAACCAGCCCAGTTGGTAACAGCATATTTCCCTATCTGATGTAACTCAGTCCTTGGTTGATTGTTCCTGTTTGTTGTTTGTTTGTTTGTTTTTTTACCTAAAGTTTTACTGAGTTTTGAAGTTTTTTTTCATATTTAAGAAGTGAAAGAAAAATATTCATCATTACCACAAAGGTACTATAAGCAGTCTTAATGATTTAACTATAGTAAACATTCAGAGAAGTCTGATCATAGATAACAGAACAGCTAGTGTCATTATGTCTGTCTGCTCAAGATTGTCGTGGACGAGGATCTTTAATAGAAATGATTTTCTCCAAGAGTTTCTTGTTATGATTGCTGGAATGTGTATTTTGGATTTTTTTTTTTTTTAAAGATATTTTCTACGGCAAAATGCCATTCTAAGAAAAAGATTTTTCACACAAAAGTCAAATTATTGTTTTCATGTGTTTTCACATGCACACATGCTGACATTTTTTTTTCCCCAATGTCAATATTATTAGCGAGTAAACAGTGAATGTTTTGAAGTTCATGTCAGTGTCATCGCTAGATTCTGTGCCTTTGCATCTAACCACAAGCTTGTCAAATTTTATTACTTATAGATAAGAGAAGGCTTAAAAGAACCCTCTTATCTGTTTCTTCCTGTTTTTTTTTTTAAATTTCATTAACAATGCAATTCCCAAAAAGTGTGCATATACTGTACATCCTCTATATAATGTGATCATTTGTTGACATGGTTAAAATGTTATCTTTAAATAAAATTTGATTTGATTTTAATGACACACTCTTTTATCACAATCTGTAAAACTTCACTTCCCTATGTGTAAATAGACAAAACAGGCAGAGAGTCTGAAGCGTATAATCCCTATTCCTGATGAGGAGAGGTGAATTAATACAGACCAAACCAGACTGGACTCATTCTGTTCTCTCTTATGCTTCTTACCTCCAATGTGGAACTGACATTTCTTCACCGCTTTTACATATTTAATAGACAACACTGGTAAATGATGATGATGCTGATTGAAAGTAATCAAATTCCTTATGCGCAGAGCCCTAAGTGCTGTTTCTACATTATCAGGTTTAGTAATTGTTGGTAATTATTGTGTTTGACTTTTGATTTTGCAAGAATTGCACCTGTATCTAATTCTGACACATCTCAGGACCAGGAGAACAGATGCCAAAGAGCTAAATAAAATCTGCACTCTTAAAGATGTCAATGTTTCCAAACAAATAAACCTAAACTAAATTTAAAAATAGATTCACATCATCACCACATGTCTAAAACAATCCTATATAAAAGTATGAATGCAAGTGTTCCATTATCAGATGAACAATAATTTAACACACAAAAACTGACCATGAATATATTCTATTTGTGTGTTGTCTTTAATTAACTGTTTTCCTTGTACTCTCTTCCGCTCTACAACACAGTCGTTACTCATGCAACGACCCAATTTTCCTATAAATATCACGTTTCTTCTCAACTTGCCCATGCTAAGCATAAATAGTTCGTCGTAGTTTGCAGCTTTGTACTGTCTTCCTTTTCTCCCTCCTCCCTCCCCTTTGTTTTTCACTTCCTCCTGGTGGAGCCCAGTTAATTGCAAATTCCTCATTACCATGTATTGGAAAAAAGCTCCCTCTGAGCAAGTCATCTGTGCAGTAGACACTTTTTCAAAGCTTTCTGTACAAATCCATTTTCTACAGGAGAAAAAGGAAGGGGGGTAGATCAAGCTCCACCTGACCTTTGACCCCAAATTATGAATTTCACAAACTGCTTCATAGATTTTTAAACTGTTGAGTACTGTTGAGTGTTGGGGGACAGTCTGCAGGAGGAAACATTTCTCTTAGCTAACCATTTTCTTGTTTCCACGGCAAACCGCATGTAAGCAGTGTGGATGGTTGTTGTGCTCACTCCGCTCAGTCTGAATTCCAGCAGTGGGAATTGAGAGGATGTGACCCCAAAGACCGAGAAGCATCTGTTAACCCCCTGATCATTGCTCCTATCTGATGGCTAGGCTGGAGCAGCATCTGCCCAGTCATGCGGGGCCCTGCCAATAGATTCAGCAGAAAATGGTAATGAGCCTGAAAGGATTCCCAAGCTCAGTGCCGTCACTTTGATGACTCCAAAATTAACACTGAGCTAGAAATTCTCAACACCTCCTGTAATAACATTCAAGATAGAAGGAATATGTCTTTGGTAATACAGGTACAAGAAAATTAATGTAACCCCTCTTGTCAAATGTAATTAGAATCATAGTGGCACAGATATGGCGCAAAGAGTGTTTTGAAAGGGTGAAGCGAGAAATTATTGCTGCAGTGAGAAACTCTATTTTGCCCTGATAACAGTCTTCTGTGTGCCTTTGTCAGAGGCGAATGTTAAAATGTAGTTTTCTGTGCATAAGTACAATAGAATGGTGGGCGAGATGGGCTTATATTCAAAAGACTAAACCGTACATTTACACAGCAACACACACACACAATGGCAAGCAAACACAGTGAACACGCACACTGCCATGCAAGATACTATGGCAGTGACACACATCAGCATTCATACAAAGCTAGAAAAGATCTTTGTCTCTCTCACGCACAAACACAAACCTTTCATGGAGTGTGTGACATGTTGTCTCATACTTTCACATCCACATCTCTGTTCAGCAATTCTCCTCTTCCCTTCACTTTGTACTCCTCCCTCTCCTTGACCTTCTCTTTTCATTAGTCAGAGTGTGTCTCATGCCTCTGAGCATGCTGATAGTGCACTGCTCCTAGGCTGCATTTATCAAGATGATAAAGCACTCTCAGACAACAGCCAAGTATCTCAAGGCTAGTGGCCGCGGTACCTGACAAGTGACAACGAGTCACACAAACAGCTCCACCTCCATCGTCCTGATCTCTCCCTCCCTCTAGCATTGGCCATGTACTGTGCCTAGTTGGTCACAGGTTGTTGCCTTATGTCACATGAGCCCCTAATGAGATGTTAAGTGCAGATAAAGGCAGGCGACTGCACAAGACAACAGATCTGCCCCCACCTACGCATTTACACACTTTCCCTACACACACAAACTGCTCACGGCACACAGATGTCCATTACACTGTGTCTGGGTTCAGCGACATCCTGTTAAACCACGCAGGCCCTGAGTCACAGAAAAAGTCGGATTTCATCTTTTGCCGGCTGCTCATCTCACTTTCCTCAATTCGCTGGCTGTTTACCACTTTCAGCCACAAAAGTGCTGCCTGCCTTGAGAGAGCAGGGTCTCTAGCTGCCAATCACTGTTCAGCTCTCTCTAACCTGACAGCTGAGATGATGGGAAAGTTCTGTTATTCTCTTCAAAAGGTATTAGCAATTACTCTAATGGAAGGCAGTGGGCGAGTCTGAAAACTGTGTTTTGATTTTTTTTTTTTTCCTCACTAATTTTTTCTAGTCACCATTAAATTTAATTTGGATGTCATTATTGTATTAAAGCACATGCTCAATTAGAATGAAAAAGTATTTTGTTCATGGAAAGTCATTATTAAGGAAAGGGCTCAAACAGCGGTTTTACTTTATTGCAACAGAGTTGGATTTCTTTTGTTCCTTCCAGCTAAAATGTGCTCCTCACTCTGTCTTTTTCACTCTTGTGCTCTCTCTCTTACACACACACACATGTGCATGCACACACTCACGCACACACACACACACACACACACACACACTCAATATACAGTGCATTCATTAAGTATTCAGACCCCTTCAGTGTTTTCACATTTTGTTATGTTGCAGCCTTATGCTGAAATCATTTAAATTCATTTTTCCCTCATCAATCTACACTCAATACCCCATAATGACAAAGTGAAAACCGAATTTTTTCAATTTTATAAAAAAGGAAAAACTGAAATATCACATTGAAATAAGTATTCAGATCCTTTGCTTTGACACTTGAAATTCAGCTCAGATGCCTCCTATTTCTCTGGATCATCTTTGAGATGTTTCTACACCTTGATTGGAGTCCACCTGTGGTAAATTCAATTGATTGGACATGATTTGGAAAAGGCACACACCTTTCTATATAAGGTCTCGAAGCTGACAATGCATATCAGAGCAAAAACTAAGCCATGAGGTGAAGGAACAGGATTGTGTTGAGGCACAGATCTGGGGAAGGCTTAAAAATAAAATAAAATAAATAAATAAATAAATAAATTCTGCTGCATTGAAGGTCCCCAAGAGCACAGTGTCCTCCACAATTCTTCACTGGAAGAATTTTGGAACAAGAAGGACTCTTCCTAAAGCTGGCCGCCCAGCCAAACTCAGCAATCTGGTGAGAGGGGCCTTTGTAAGAGAGGTGACTAAAAACCCCATGGTCAATCTGGCTGAGCTCCAGAGATCCTGTGTGGAGATGGAAAAAACTTCCAGAAGAGCAACCATCACTGCAGCACTCCATCAATCTACGCTTTATGGCAGAGTGGCCAGATGGAAGCCTCCCCCCAGTGAAAGAAACATAAAAGCCCACTTGGAGTTTGCAAAAAAGCACCTAAAGGACTCTCAGACTGTGAGAAACAAGATTCTCTGGTCTGATGAAACTAAGATTGAACAGTTCGGCCTCAATTCTAAGCGTCCTGTCTGGAGGAAACCAGGCACCGCTCATCACTTGCCCAATAGCATCCCAATGGTGAAGCATGGTGGCGGCAGCATCATGCTGTGGGGGTGTTTTTCAGCGACAGGGAGACTGGTCGGGGTTATGGTAAAGCTGAATGGAGCAAAGTACAGCGATATCCTTAAGGAAAACCTGGTCCAGAAGGGCTCAGGGGCTCAAACTTGGCTGAAGGTTCCCCTTCCAACAGGACAATGACCCCAAGCACTCAGCCAAGACAATGCACGAGCGGCTTAGGGACAACTCTGTGAATGTTCTTGAATGGCTCAGCCAGAGCTCTGACTTGAACCCAATGGAACATCTATGGAGAGACCTGAAAATGGTTGTCCACCATCGGTCGCCATCCAACCTAACAGAGCTTGAGAGGATCTGCAGAGAAGACTGGCAGGAAATCCATAGATCCAGCTTTGAAAGCTAAGAGTAAAGGGGTCTGAATACTGATGTCAATGTGATATTTCGGTTTTTTCCTTTTTAATAAATTTGCAAACATTTCTAAAATTCTGTTTTCACTTTGTCATTATGGGGTATAGTGTAGATTGATGAGGGGAAAAAATAATTTAAATGATTTTAGCGAAAGGTTGCAACATAACAAAATGTGGGAAAAAAATAAATAAATAAAGGGGTCTCAGACAGACTTTTGGACCCCCCTATATATATTATGTATATACACACACAAACATACAGCACACTGCTGAGGGTTGTGGTGATGGCTATACAGAAGTGTTGCATTGTTTCTGAAATACCAAATGTCAGGGAGAATGGACAGTTATTCTATTACATTTTTTTCACATTCTCCAGGAGCTGCCAGTTTAACAAATAATTTAAAAAAATGTGCTGCTGTTTGACTGATGGCTGTTGACATTATTTTATACATTGTAACTTTTTGTTCTTTTTTGTTTATTTGTTTTGTTTTTTTTAAAGCTTGACTATATTTTAAAACAGAGATCTCATTTGTAAAATTGATTGGTACTTGACACTTTTGAAGCCTTTTTTTCTCAATAGCTTCACTTCAACAAAGGACTGTTCAAGTAATCACAGGGCCTCGTATTGGATATTGTCCACTGTAATCTATTGTGTAATATCTGCACACCTACATTAATAATGTCATTGATAACACTATACTTCACAATCTGAACTACCTGATTAGTTCATTTATTCTGTATGATGATGTGTACTTGACATTGGCAGCTGCATTCATTTGTTTCATGCTTCACTATTTCCTTAATGTTCCTTCAATGTCTAGGTACTTGGGTTTTTTTCTAAATGCTATACAAACCTCTTGTGGGGTCTTTAATAACTCGGGAGTCGCTGACGTCAACGTCCTCCAAAGTGTTAATGGGGGTCATAAGAGATTCAATGCCTGGACTCAACTCTGGTCACTTAGAACTGAAGAAGCCTTTCAGATGGGAGGTGAAATGTATTCAGGAACCTCAAGCAGGTCCGGTTGCCTTTGAATAGCACTTAGAAATACCATGACCTGGATGATAAAAATCTTCACAGAGATAGAGTACTTGGATTCTTAACAGCTGCCTTGTGTTGGGCTATATGTAACAGTCAACAGGGCCATGATCAGGACCCTTTTTTTTATGTATTTCTAATACTAATTCTTTTTTCTCCTCCTCCCTTATTCAAGACATAATACACAGGGCAGCTCCTTTCTTGTAGTGTAATCATGACAGTAACATGATGCTAAGATTCAGAACATTACAAAATGAGTAAGAACTGTGAGTAACCATCATTTTTTTAAAATCCTTTCGTCGAATTGCAGTAACCAGATTTTAAAAAACTGAGACAAACACAGAAATGCACGAAAGTTTTGGATTATGAAATACGGAGCCACATAGTTTTATCTAACTGACTTCTTCTCTTGTCACACTGTAAGTGAACCTATTGTCTATAATGTAATTAACATAAAACAGAGGAGATTAGATCTCATATCCGCCGTACAAGGATGGAATATCTCATTTGTTTTGATGTAACTCCTACACTATTTTTGCTTGCCTTTCACCTGAAACGACATAAAATAAACATGATTTTTCAGTTTTACTGTCTGCTTTCACCCCACTGGCTGAACAAAAAATACTAGCAAAAAGCTTAAGGATAAAAAATTTTTTATATGAACCCACTATTGTCACCTGGGAGCATAACATTTCCAGGGATTGATTTGTTTCTAGTTCTGCCCTGTTGATTTTCCCAGAGGTCTGTGAGTCATTGACATTATTACATCAAGTGATTATTGTTTGGAAATGATAACAGCCCTTGTGCAATATTCATAGGAGGCATATTGGTCTAGGTTTAAATGCTCACTCCTCCCATCATCAGGAAATTGCTATGTGCCTTTGAGCAAACCACTACACACCCAGCCCCTCCAGCAAAGTAGTAGAAAGCATGATTGCTGTGAGAAGATCCCAGGTGGGATTGGTGTTGTTAAAAACAAATGGCATTGTTCAGTAAAAATAACCATTTGGGAGGGGGGAGGCTTCAAAAGAAATTAAAAAGGCTGCTATTCTACTCAAAGTTATGCCTGTCAACTGATGGTTCCTGGCTGAGGCTTTGACCTGGTGCAGGTTGACCTCGACCTCTCTGAATGGCTTCAACTATAGAGCAATGATGAGGAAAAGCTGCTTATGGGCAACTACTTTGCTCTTGCCTGGCCTCACTTTTGCTGAAACGCTTGGAGCTTACATAGCCCTGACCTTACTAGACTTTGGCAAAAATTCTTCATGAAGAATGTATCTATATTTTCCATGACTTGTTCTCAAAATGGTCTAAAAGAAAAACAAATTATGCTATGGTTTAGATTTCTCAGGTATTCACTCTTGCTTTCCATTGTTTCTAATGACCATTTTACATGAGTTAATCCAGACTAGTTGAGACACATTAGAAGCAATTTAGTGATATTGCTCAAGGATACTTCAACATGCAGGAGCAAGGGATCGAATGGGTAACCCAGCGATTAATGGCCAACCTTCTCTACCACTGTGGCCCTACTGTGGAGGAACCCATTCAAAAATCATACAATTCAAATTTTGTCTGCCTCAAATGAACAAGTATTGTTGAATGGCTCTTCATAGAGAGCTGATTGCAGTATGATAATTTCAAAATAATGTGACACTGGTTTTGAGTGATCCAGTGAGCATGCCTTAGTGAAAGTGTACTCTTGCTGAGGCATAAAATAGATTTTGCAATGGCATTGTTTATGTCATCTGGCTGTATTAAACAGTATAAATGTATCACCAATCTTGGGTCATGTTAATTGGATTATTGCATATTATTCAATGTAATACTTTGTTATGATTTATGTTGTGAGGTGTATGGTCACATATGTAGAACTGAATTTATGTGTTTTCACAAAGGCCCTTGGTTAAAAGGTCCTCAGAGGGTACCTTGCAGTTTGAATAGGACACAAATCACAAAAGCTTAGCCATGTAACAACATCTAAACAAGGATGATGAATTCACACACATTTTTATGCACTTCTCGATGTTTACTATAGTCATTAAATAAATAAATAAATTATATATATATATATTATTTATTTATTTATTTTAAATTTAATAAACGCGGCAGACAGCAGGAAGATACATAAAAAAATAATGAACAACATATATCTACAGTAAAGCCTTAGGCCATTCATATTACAGCAAATACTTAGTGAGCAGTTACTTTGTCTCAAATATCATAGAAGAGACCCTGGTGCATCTGTTAACAGTGCAAGCAAACAAAGTCACATTGTAAGTATACATAGGCAGGCAATTCGAATCCAGGGTGGAAATGGTGGACTCCACCACTGACAATAATAACTACTATATAGAAAGGTATTTACAGAATGTGCGTATATATATTGAATAGCTACGGCAGAGACAATGCCCACAATAAATTAGTAGCATCAAAAATGTGTTTGGTTTTTATAATCCTTTCAGAAACCGAGAGTATGCAGCGATGAAGAGGCTCTCACAGATGTATACTTTAAGATAAGACTGATAATAAATAAATAAACCATAAAGTACCGATTAAACATGTATGTGATGCCAAAGAATCCTATTACCCCTGTCTAAAAGCCAACAAACAAAAATTCAATAAAGAGTGGGACAGTGGCATTTCAAGCTTCAAGTTCAACAGTGGAGGGCTATGCAAGGTGCAGCCAGAGGCTGAGAAGTGAGTGGGATACAGCAAAAGGCAGGTGGAATAAAGTGACCTCGGGTGAGAGCAAAAGGGGCGATAATAAAGAATCCATGTGACTGACTCAGAGTGATGGGCTTACCTGGCTATGAATATTTCAGACAGCAGTGAGGTGTGTTATTACAGCTCAGTGGGAGCACTCACAACATGGGGCAAGACATGTGCCATCATGAGATAGGACCGAACACAAAGACAGACACACAAACAATGCAATTTTTTCCAGCATTCAGAAAGAGCACATTTTAAATTGCTCCTCCATGTTGAATAGATGAGTAGCAACATGTTTTCATCAACAAACTAACAACAGTATCTTCCACAGACATGCTCTCTCGAATCGATATACCAACTGATCAATAAGCTGGGAGAGGTTTACACACGATAGGAAGCCTAGCTCTGCAAGTAGAGAGAGTAAAATAAATCCATGTGCAGCATTTTATTTTAGTTGGAACAGTCCCACATGCCAAGACGACGATTAAATAAATATTCTGTTCACATGGATTGGCTTCACAGGGGTCTGCAAACTAGTCCAGCAAAGTAGCTTCACTCAGCTAGCTAACAATCCAGAGCCTCTGGCCATTCTCATACATTCCCTCCAATATTTCACTCGCCTCCTCGCCTCTGTCTCTGAAGCCACCATCTCTTTTTACAAAAGCATCTGGGGATGAGACTGTCGTAGACTACTATGATGGAGAGGCATGTGCTGCTTTACAGTGCCCTTAAAGCAGGAGAGAAATGCACTTTAAATAGGTCCAGAATGGTAGGATTATTCACATCAAATGCTTACAGTATAAATACTGTACAGCACATAGACATGGGGAGACCTCATGGGCAATGATGGTAAAAGCTATTCACAATCTATAGCACTAAATAGCTTTGTATCATGGCTTTAACCTTAGAAGCAGTTACTTTACTTTAATTTAAAGCAGCCAACAATAAAAAAAATAATAATAAAAAAAAAATCCTATAGAATTTCTGTGAAAACCATTGTCAGCTGCGTATTTCCTTTATTCTTGCTTATGTGACATTCAGTTGAAAACGCTTCTCTACAGCCATTAATGTATTTGGACATACAGAAACAATTCCTCTTGATGGTGACTTCCAACACTTTCCAACATGGACACCTCAGACAACGACAAAGCCCAGAGCTGGGAACAGCAGGTCTTATGCATTATACATTAGTTCTTAGTTATTCATCAGAAAGGACGCATATTAACCTGTGTGCAACCTAGACAGTAAGTTACCATTATTATTCAGCAGATAGCACTGTTTGAACAGGTCCAAAAATAAACGGTGTGACTTGTATGTGTGTGTGACTGGTAATTAAGATGTGGGGTCCAGCAGCCACACATATGATCACAAAATAAACCTATTACATTCTTGCACTGAATTTGCAGCTGAGAACTTGTCACTTGTCAAAATCACTTTAGTTTTTATTTACTTCTAGATTTTTACTTGAAACCTTCCAGAGTCTGTCTGTCTAAACATCAGTGAATACATTGGCATGTTTTATTTCATTATAATAGCTATACTGTATAATGTAAAGAGAAGCTGATAAAACCAGTTGAAAGTGCTGGTGTGGGACTGTCACACAGTATCTCCATTATGTCTGTAGACCATACAATTTTTTTGAAAAAGAAATTTTGTATTTGTGTGCATAAATAGTAAAACAAATTTTTTTCTAACCTTGAATTTTTTTTATAGTAATATTTGAACAATTATCACTGAAGATTTGTAAATTTGTATTGGCACCTGTTTCTGTATAGCTGAGCTTGTGCTGCAAAAAAAGAAACGCATGAGGGGTAAGGACAAGGAAAAGGTGCAAAACAAAGGCACAAGTGAATGCATAGAAAGTCAGCAAAGATTAACCAAAATTATCCATCAATTTCCTTTAAAGAGGCCATTTAATAGGTATCTATTTAAGGTATATAAGTGCTTTGAAGCCTAATTTGGATACCATCCTCTTCTTCTGGAGCTGATGCAGGTAGCTTGATAGTAGCTGAACAGTATTTGTTGAGGGATAAAGCATAGAGAGAATGTTTCCAGTCAGCCCAGGGATTCAAAGTAGTCATCCTCTGTCTAAAACATCTAGGCTATGTCCACATTTTAGTATGTAATACATTCCTGTGCTCAGCTCTGCAAGACATACACATGAAGAAATGCTACTGAGATGATAAATCAGCAAATAAGTTCAAACTGATATTGCTCCGGCAGCCATTTGTGTTTTCATAGATGTTACAGAAATATTTATGTCTTTCTGGAGAGTCTAAACTCAATATTTTACCCAGCAAATTGAATTATTCACTGCATTTCAGGGAGAGCAAAATTATAGTGAGAATCCTGCCAGTGCAACAAAGCTGGAAAAAGTTTATGACGCTCACCTGTGTGGTCCAAATGCAGTTCTACAGTTGATTCAGTTAACTTTGATTCAACATGATGAGCTTTCTATCATGCTGGCAGGCACAGAACTGGTTGGTTTGACACTGGGGAGAGATCTTCTGAGGAAGCCGTCGTCTTTGCTAGCATGAATAGCACCTTTTTAAAATAGCCAAGCAGGTGTACAATCAACCTGTGTGGAGTGTTCTCGCAGAGCAAATTTTTACACCTGCCGGAATGTAATTTATGTGGAGCAGCAGGATGCCTTCCACTTTATATACAAATCAGACTGGCTTTGTGTTTTGGGTAGGTGTGTGTGTGTGTGTGTGTGTGTGTGTGTGTGTGTGTGTGTGTGTGTGTGCCCTGTGTGAAAGAGAGAAACCTTTTCTGTCATGAACAGAGTGAAGAGTGAACACCTGCACTTATTGTGGAGTTTAGAGAAAAGGGCTGGAAAATGAGAGGCTCCTAACCATCTCTATCCATCTAAGAATGGATAGTTGTGTTATGTGCACAGCCCTGACACTGAATTTACACTGAGGGTTCCATTGGCCAAAGTTAAAACAAAATAATGCAGCATTATTATTAGCAGCTATACACTGTTTGAATATCATGTTTTACATCAGCCCTCTCTTATTACCCGGAAAAGAAGCAGGTCATCTCTCAGTCAGGTTCATTTGTGTAAAAGGAGACCTTTGGACGCTGAGGGGCAGTGGAGACAGAATCACCACAGATGAACAGGATTGCAAAGAGAATATTGTGTGAACTAAAACAAAACAATATTTGGTTTTACAGCTGGCTGAATTTTAAAGTAAGTGGAAGTATTGCTAGCAATCACATAAATAATCCAGTAAGCAGTGAAATAAATGAGTACACCAGATTTAGTATTGTATTACTATAAAGTTGGGGGACTGACAAGAGACAGATTAACAAAACTAAGAGTAAGGCTACTGAGGCTTTACTTACCACAGCAGTGCTTTTAGGTAAATGGTAAGACATCTTAGTGTTACATGTCAGCATGTTAATATTTGCTTATTAGCACTAAACATGAATTACAGCTGAGGATGGGAACTTCATTAGTTTTGCAGGTATTTGGTCATGAACTAAAGCATTGGACTAGAGGAAAAGTCTGGGATTTAAAAGTCAGTCATCAACTGGGAGCCATGCAGGCCCAACATGCAACATTTGATCTGTGGTCCAGACTGCAATACCTCATTAACTGCTACATGGACAAGATGGTGGGCCAACTGACCCGGGCGACCAACAGACCAACATTACCCTCGAGCCATGCCGTTACCATGACTAAAAATGCCAGCAGCAAATAGAAACCAAACATCTAAGGCCAGATTTTTAGTCCTTTGTATATGTCAAGCTCGAAAAATTCTGTACCCTAGACAATTCACCTTATACACTCAATAGCATCTTTTATTAGACCCTCCCTGCCTCCTTAAGTGCCAACTTCTTTCAAACCACACCTATTTCGCAAACCAAGGAATTCAGTTCAAATTTGTAAGTCTCAGGCCTTCTGACACCATCAGAATTACGTTCTGAAACTTTGGAAAGGTCCCTCCAGAGCCACAGAAGACATTAAACTAGTGTTTTCACAGGCTCAGTAGTCCTCCCAATGACAAGTAAGCTGACCTTCACGTGTAAAATTGGTGGAGTCCCCCTTTAAACAACTGAGCAGTAACGATGGTGGTAATGAAGATGAAAATCATGACATAATTCATCATGACAATAGTGGGAATCATTTGTAGGTAATGATGTCAGGGTGTATATCTATGTGTCACACTTAAATCCTCAGGTTTAGTAGATGAGAGCAAGTCTGATTTATCAGATTTATCCGATTTTGGTTTCCCTGGGCAACTAAAATGTCAACCTTTTGTAGCTTATGTAGCTTATGTCAACTAAAAACAGGAAAGGTTGGCCTAATATTAGAGGAATTTAATCTCTCAACTAATAGAGAAATTAACTATGTATGTATCTAATAAACAATTGTGTCTAATAAAAGACAAAAACTGAAAAAAGCTTATTTAATCGGGCAGGCGATCAAGTTGCTGCTGTCATGTCAGCAGTGCTGAGGACTGTTACTACACAGAATAAACAAACCAGGGAGCAGGAATTGTGGAAAACACAAAATGTCAGATGGCAAAGCTTCACTTTGCACTTTGTCTTAACAACTGTTGTCTATGGCTTACGGAGGTGGTATCAGTTAATTGGAGTATTGATTGATGATGAATGGACTCAACTAAAATAATTAACAGATACGGAAATATCTAAGGATTTTTAATCGAATGATGTCTCACTCTTTCATTGCATGTTGTTCAGCGAGCACCCCTGCAGGATTAGGGGCAGCATGTGTTGAATGACTGGGTCCTTCCCTTCACTGTTGCCAAGGGAGCTGCAGTGGATGTACATACAATCTGGAAGAGCTGTGAGCAGGACTTTATCCTCAAGCAGTGCCACCAGTCGGAGGTGAGGCTAATGCCAGTGAAATGTACTTGAGCAGTGGAGCAAAAGAAGAAGTAGCACCCCCATCATTAAATTAAAGGGAGCAAACTTCAGATTTAACAACTTCACTTGACATTTTCCTTTTTTCATTTCTTTTTCTTTTCTTTTCTTTTCTCAGCCAGAGTGATGGGGGAAAATGCGGTTTAAAAAAAATGATTGTCATGATTTAAAATTCATCGTAGATGTATTTAACCCTTGAGGAATTTTTTTTCCATTTGGCAAACCTGTTCATTTTTTCCCTGCTCATTCACATTAATGAGAGTGGGGTTTCGCAAGTCAAGGATGAAATTATAATGCTACTCTTACATGCTCTTTGATTAGTCGGTGAGATTCTATGCATGTTTTCAGTTCCTGTCATTGCATTATAAGATTTGAAGAGGTTAAAGGAAATGGTCAAATCTGCAAAATACTTGGAGCATTTGGAGGTGAACTGTTTATTTTGTGCCGAAAAAAACAAAACAAAAACATTGCAGTTGCAGATCCCCAGGGGGAGAGTTGAATGACCTGCCAAATCTAATTTCTCAGTGTGTGTATTTACCAGAGTAGCTATAGCGGGGGGAAAATGTATTGTGTCAGCACCTGGCAGTTCTCTCTGTTATGGAAGTTCAGTGACCCATTATTTAGTGGTGTGGTATGAACTGTAGTGCATAGCAGCAAAAGTAAGAATAATAACATTAACTGATGGCATGCTGAGAAATTACGTATTTTGGTATGGCACAGGCTGGCTGATTGGCTACAGTGAAAGGTCATGCTGTACAAGGATTTTAGGTGAACTGTCTTGCAGTTTATGGATTTGCTTTCTAACAGACCTGAACATTCCCATCACTCCCTGTTCATAAAAAACATAATAACTGACCCGCAATTAGAGTACCAAATAAGGTTAAACATTCCCTTTTCAAAGAATGTGATGCTAACTTTGACTATCATCATTTGAATAAACTTTTGAAAAATTAATAATATAAATAACAATAACAATCCTGAACACTGATCACTGTCAGCAATCTCCTGCCAGTGTTAGACAGAAATTAAGGTTCACAAATATTCTTAAATTGTGATGCATTCCCCTTTTAAAATGATTATATTTATTATCTCTTTCACCTCTTTATCCAGCAAATGCTAGAGTGCATGTATTCTGCATAACACTCAGCCCTGTATAACACAAATTGTGCTTAACATAACACTGAATTCTGTCATTGACTGAACAAATATAAAGGGAGTGGATCCCTGGTCTACTGAGGAGTGTGCCTCAGTGCAAAGGCTGCTGCACCATAGGAGAATCTGATTTCCGTCCCATGGACAATGAGGCCCATCACTCAGAGTCTGCCATGTGGTGCAATGGATCATAATTACACCCAGACAGCAAATCGGGGCTCCAGGGACGAGTGGCGATGCACAGGAAGCGGAGGTCACTTGACCAAACACAAGCCATGCAGGCCTCTGGGAAGAAAGCAGCAGCTATACATCATGCCAGAGGCCATCCATCATCCAGACCGCTCGAATTTGAGGCAGTCTCTTTGAGATTTGCAGCAGCCACCGGCCCTTGAGGGACTAGGTGGTGACAGAGCGTCTTACACATACACTATATACCTCTCACAGACAGGACACTTGATACACAGGTCAGAAATGTCAGAAGGGCAAACTGTCACACACATTTAATTGAGATGATTTTTGCTCATATTATTTTGTTAGCATGGCCAGGCAATAACAAGATGGTGTAACTGTAAAAATGTAACCTAAACTTGAAACTTAAACTAACATAGTACATTAACACCAAAAAGACGTTTTTTTATTTTCCCTCTGGCACAAGGAAAGATACTGGTCTTTTTGGTTGAGAGACACCCATGTCTTAATATTGTCTGTAGCAATGATCCATTGGTAACATATGCAGACTGAGCCCAACACAACAAATTGTCTCATGCAATCAGGAAGAATCAGGCAGTGGCTACAGACGTGTAGCCTAGTTCTGCAATAACTTGAGTATCTTTGGATCAATGGAAATGAATGCATTAGTCAAAGCAATTTCTGATGTTCCCATAAAGCTGGAATCCAGAAGATATCCTCCTACATGCCAAAATTGAAGGTGATAGTGTATTTTAAATCAGTCATTTTTAATTTCTAATAATGTTTCAGCACTGATGTCTAGCTTCTATTTGTGGCAACAATATTGTGAGTGTTTCTCTTTCTGCCACAAAAAGGATTTTGCTGAAGCCAGGAACTCTAAATGCTTTACGTTTGTGCTGGTTCAACAGCAGCCATTTTTCTGACTTGTGTTGTGAAACAACGCTGCGGATTTCCTGCAAAATGAATATGAAACCTCATAAGCTATTATGATCAATTCAAAACAGAATGTGAACCTCAATATACTCATCATGGTATGAGTCATATATAACAGAATATCCGCACCAAAAAAATCTTTGTAAAATTAAAGTGAACCAGAAGCAAAATCTTTTCACTGCAAGAAATGACTTAAAGTAATATTGTTAAAAAAATAAAATTATTTAAATTGTTAAAATTAGTGTTAAAATAGTTAAAATTATTCTTGGCCTTACCCAATGCTGATGAAAATCTCTTATTACAACCATTTTACAAATAATACATTTTAATGGAAAAACCCAAAACCTATAGAAGATGCTGAGAAGAAATACTAACTATACTATACTATACTATACTATCCAGGTCCCTATGCTGGACTGCAAAGCCTGGCCCCTCCCTAAACATTTTAATTAGTTATTAATGTACACCGATTAGCCAAAACATTAAAACTAGTTTTATATGTAGATATTTTGCGGCTGAAACAGGGTTATTTATTTTTAGAGATATCTCCGATCCTTATTGAGTAGATAAAAGGTTGTGGTGCATTTGAGTTGTTGAATGGTCAAATGCATGCTTGTCCCTGATGAAATGATGGTGGGATGGGTGAATGGAGAGCAGGAATCAAGTGTTTTAGCTGTCATAGTGATGCCGGACCACCATATGGTTCCGCCTCTCCAACAAATACGCTGTAGTTTCACCTTCACCACTTATGTATCGTTAAATGCTGGCACTGCCTAAACATAATAAACACTTACAGACCTCTCTGGACCTCAAGGAAGCCCTTAAGCTGTATTTTTCAACATGCCTGCAGTCTTCTAATTTCCTGAGAAAGGCTACAAGCAATTACCCTTAGCTCCTAGTTATACAAACAGCAGTAAGTGCTGCTTCAAAAGCAATACTGTAAAATGGTGAGTTCTAAGGTAGTTCTGTTTCAAGAGCCAGAATTACAGGCTAAGGCACCACATACAGTATACAGTAGCTGCCATAGACACTGATAGGAGGCTTGCAATTGCCTCTAATCATCTCATCATTTCCAATGATGAAGATTTAGTCACATCTTTCAAGATTTGGGAAGCCAGCCTTTTCATCCCGGTAAGGCATAAATAGGACAGGCAAGAGCTTACCTCTCATTGAAATGCCGCATTGTTTAGCCAGGGACACAGCACATAGCAAGAGATGACAGCTTTAAATTATGTCTCTGAATGTTCTGCCCGGCAGGAAGAAGTGAATGCATGTGCCCTTGTATTGTATGACGCCTGTTGCAGGTGGACAGGCGGTGTAGATTAATTTGTGCCACTAGAAGCGGAAGGTTCTTAGCACATGCGGTACAGTATAGCTTGAGCAGCGGGCTGGAAAAGAAAAGAGAGCAGAGAAAACACAGAAGCACTCCTGACTACATGCCCTTCAATATGCACTGCAAAAGATAAAGGTGAGGAAATTATACATAAATGGATTCACCTGAACTTCCAGTAATGCAGCCCATTTTTACGCTTGCAAAGGTCTCGGGAAGAAAATAGGCCTCCCATGCTGACATAACTTTTTCTTAACAGCATCAGCTCCAGTACTGATATTGAATAATTCAGTGCATAATAGTCTACCATTTTGGACATACAGTCTCCTAGCAACATTGCTAGACTTTGTGATCAGGTTGGTACTATGTCAAAGAGAAGCCTGCTTTTGCAAGGACATTGGCATATAAAGTCCCGGAGTAAAGCCTATAGTTTAAGTATGTCTCCTAATCTTTAGCATATTCATTAATGTTATCGATTTATGTCTCCGCCATTAGAACGTTACTTTTTCCAAACATTTTATTCCAGATCCTTAAGGTATGCTTGCAGGGTCGAACACTCAAAATAACTCATGGCAAGAAAGAATGATGACCTTCAGTATGACATCTAGGTGGAGAAATATTCAGCTCGCTCTTTTTTATTTTATTTCGTCTTTATCTGACCAAAATAGAAGAATTAATCAAATCCAAACAATGAAAGCCAGTAGGCTATGAGCCAAATAAAATGCACACACTACCAACGGAGAACAATGAACAAGCAGCAAAATAATGATGTATGTGCATAATATATAAAAATTCACTAATTGTGACTCAGACCATCCACTGCACTTGCATTTTGATACTGGCATGCTTGCCCACACTTTGAAGGTGAGAGATTGTAAATGTCAGTGGCTTGTCACTCAGGCTCAGTCCCACATGAGCAGTAAGTTGGACCCTGCTAAAAGGGAAGACACAGGACAGAAGAGACATTAGTATCCTGTCTGACTCACTTAGTGTCTGACTGTCAATCTCTGGATATGTTTGAGGTACCACTTTACGCATTTTCAAATTTCTATTCAGTGCCTGATCATCTCCATTCAATACCTTACTGCTGGATGTTGATTGGTTCTCCTCCTTTAATAGCAGTTTAATGTCTTCCATTCGGCTGTGGCTTCAAAATTGCTTCCCCCATTTTCAGCAGGGTTAAGTTAAAATGGAAAAGAAATTATGTCTTAGATTGAAGGATCAGATGTGAATGAAAATGTCTTTCTTCCAATCACTACAGAAATAAAAACTTAAACCGTTGAAAAACATAATTTCATATATCAGAAATCCTGATATATAGATATTTATATAACTATATATGTAGATGGCTACATTTTAAAAACAAACACACAACAACACTACAGTTGATGTCTAATCTAAACTGATCTAGCTTTTGACTCTTTCACATTTTAATTTCTGTGGCGTTTATTTCATTTCAGTGAATAGATCATTTCATTGATATTAGCACCTTTATCTGATGATTCTGAGACTCCACTGTTCACTGAATTGAAAATATTTGTCACATTAATTTCTCAGTGCGGAACTTGATAGCACAAAAATATCTAAGGATCCTTTCTCCCAAAGAGAAACATTTCAGTTACAGAAGACTGTTTTTTTTTACCTCAAAATTCAGTTATAGAGAATTAAATGGTAGAGTTACACCAGGGGTAGAGATGTCTCCACCACCTGACATCAGTGATATGTATATGGTCGACGGCAGCCATCCAAATCTGGTATAGATACCAGCAGAGCATTTTCACTCTGCAAATGTCAACACACCAGTTCAGAACCAAATGGCCACTAGGATTTTGTATTAGTCTAAATAAATTTCACTTTGGAGAGGAATATGTTCCTCTGGACACCGATGCAGTGCAGTACCCTGGGGTTTAAATAAAGGCGCTCCAAATACACCAATGACTTCCATCTGCTCAATGAGTTATGGTTATAAATTCAGCAATTAGATGCATAGTTAATTACTGCTATTTATCAGTTTATAGCTGTGGTACTCATGAGTTTGGTGGTAAAGACCACCAAGCTGTCAAGTGCTGGCAGCAAGTCAAGAACATTTTATCTCTCAGCTCTTCTTCTCTTCAGCGCAGTGACTTGTGCAGTGACAGAGCTGAAGAATTTATTAAGTGTCTGGTAAAGTCAACATGATATATGTTTTCACACTTATTTTCAAACTTTACCCATTTTCTTTGTGATTAAAGACCTCAGCATTCTAAGGGATGAAGTGTCAGGTCAAAAAATATATTCTTGCAGTGGTTGAGTTTGCCAAGAGAATGTCTGAAATAATTAGAAACAGCCACTTGAGGTATCGTCTGGACAGGGACAAGCTCACGTGCAGAATGCGATGACCATGAAGTGGAACTGGACAGCTTGGCTGCAGCTCTCAGGAAGTAAAGTGGCCTCCTGGTTGGAGGTAGGATCTGGAGATTCAAGGATCATTAGAAATGGACCTTAGTGTGTGAATTTAGCTGCAGAGAAAATGGGGAACAGTACAACAGTCTCAGAGCACCTCGGTCAATAAAATCTGCCGCAAATAGGAATTTGGTTCTTGGCATAATGCTTTCTAACTCTACGCCAATTAAGATACACAGATATACTTTGGATGGATTCACAGCAAGGGCAACTTCTAGAAAGTTAAAGGGCTATTTAGTAATCTTTCACTGCGCTGATCAGTGCAAGAAGGAAGTGTAACTACAGCCTCCTACACAAGTGTCTGTTACCACCCCCACCCATGTCAACCTTCCCATCTGTTTGGCCACTAATTGATATGGACAGTGAAGTTGCATTTTCACACATTAGAGATAAGCTAATGACAATAGAAATGCAAGAGATGCAAAATACTGTTGTCATAAAACTGCTTTGTCATATGGCCTTCAAAATAAAGCTTTTTAAGTTTTGCTGAAGAAATATGACACACACATTCTCTCTCTCATACTACTCTCTCCACCAATGAGCAGCCGAAACACAAGTACGCCACACAGTGGGAGGGTTTTGAAATTCTAACAGGTGGGCAGGTGTCATTCCAAATCTGACAGTAATCAGACGTGATTACCAGCCATAAATCTCAGCACATGGCAAAACAATCACAACTGATCATCAATCATATGTGCAAGGCATACAGTGTGTATCTTTCCTATTTTATGCATTCAAAAAAGGTTCAGTGTAATGCTCAAGAGTATTTACTCAGGATACATGCACCACCAGACTAATCTTTCAACATTAAAACATGGTTTTGGAGCTCATTCGGCCTAGTCTACTATATATCTGTGGAAGAATAAGATTGAAGCATGCTCTAAATTTGTGTTTGACCTGTGAGATATAGATTTTAAGTTTGCCAGATTTTTTGTTTGTTTTTGGGATAGAGAGGAGGGAAGGGCATGCAGAAAAGTTCCCTTGTCACGTAAGACACAAGGACATTGTGGTTATATCGAATGATCTTTGGGGCTATGGTCTTAGCCCCTGCATCTCTTGTCTAGTTGGAAACAGGAGTTTGCAGAACTAAAAGCATAATAGCAAGGGAAAGTCAAAGACAACAGAAATGAACAGGTAACAGGTAAATGATCTTTCCAACAGTTTCCCACTAAGAGAGGCCAAGAGGAAGGACCATTTACACCCCTTTGAAATCCCTCAGATGTCGTGGACTGCTGTAGAGTACATCCTAAATCTTAATTTCCCCCTCATTCACCCATTCACATACACAAAAAGACACACACACACACAAACACACACAGACACAGACACACACACACACACACACACACACACACACACACACACACACACACACACACACACACCAGCGTCAGGGGCAGCAACTCTCCTTTGGCAGGGACAATATGCACTGAGCAGCTCTGAGCACAGCAGGAGGCTTTGGCCACCTGCGTATGTGGAGAGGAGATAAAGAGACAAATCCAACATTGAAATTGGTGATAGACACTACATTTTCTTTTCCCACTCCAAGGATTTTAGCAATTTGTTTTTAAGGTTTACTCCGTGCTTAGGTATGAGGCGTGGCATGAAACAAAATAAATCAAAGTTTCCCATTGCTGTGGGTGTTAAAACTGATTCACTTTTATGGTAGGTCCCGCACAGGAAGAGAAAAATGCTTTTATCGTTCCCCCGGCCATGAAAAGACTTATGCAAAATGTAAACAATATTTGAGCCTACCTTTGAGCCTTGTTACAAGGGCCCACTGCTGTGCAGTGTTCATTAGAGTGGAAATAATATGTGCAAACAAAGAGAGGCACCCAAGCAGCATACTCTGCTGTGTCTTTTCATCTCAGAATTGCAAATGAATGCTGCCTCCTCACCTGGTCCCTGCAGGCAGTGTCCCAGTGCCTCCAATCGGTGCTTTATTGACAGCAAGCATCAGCAGAAAACTGGGCGTGCTAATAGCCGAGGATGATGCCTGATAAACACATTCTCCCCTCTAACTGCACCCCCACATATTATTCCTGCCTGGCAGGGTGGCATCCAACCAAGGTCAAAATGCAGAGTTGCGTGGTGAACAGAGCTGCCTATGCAAAAACTGGCATACAGGTATATTTAAGAGTCCGTTCTGACTCAGTTTGGCTATTCTGCATCTGCTTTGTAATTTTAAAAGGAGCCTCTTTGTCCATATTGGAACAGGATCTTGTTGGAGGAGATATGTGGTCCATTAATATGTTGAGAAGAATAAACAATTTCATCCAAAGTCCAGATAAATGTAAAGGATATGAGGAAACAACATACTCAGATACTCTACTCAATAAGCAAATGGACCGTACAGTTATGCTAATCTTACGGGCATTCTACATTATTGCGTAGGGGTGCCCTGTCCATGGAAGAGCAGCATTAGATTTCCAGTGCGGGAAATATCTGTGGCCGAACCCTTCTGTCTAAATAACAGGGAGGGTGGCACCGTAAACACAGACTTGCTTGGCTTTGTCGAGCTAATGACTTCCTGCTCCAGTGGCTTGTGAAACAGTGTTAGAGCCAAAATAAGTAAAATCGGGAGCAGAATTTAATCTGTCACTCAATGGAAATCCTTTAAGCAGAAACATACAACCACCCAGAGGGTGCACGAAAGTGAAGTGAAATTGCAGCAAAAGCTCCCTGGCAGAGAGTGAAGTACCAGAACAGGTTGTGTATAGGAATGAGGATTACAGATTGGTTGGATAAATAGAGGATTCTTTAAAGCAAAACACACTGAGTGTGAATGTCAACCAAGGTGGTAATCTAAAACCATCAATCCCTTTGAATCTAGGTAAGCCTCACCTATTTAGACTAGAGACTGATGTGGGAAGGAAGGCTGCGCTTGCTCTCGGTTTTTGATCTTCCTGAATTTGCCCCAAGCTTGGTTTTGAAGTGTGTAGCTGTGTCATATTAACAACCCAAGCGTTGCAAGGTAGCGTGAGCAATGTTCAGTCTGCCTTTCGAACTACTCAGAATTAATCATTTCTATGAATTGTTTGTTTCCTCTGTAGTCTTTCGGGAAAACTGGAAGGGTATGATGAAAAGCTACTCTGG